>NC_068982.1:116391041-116395686 GCF_001194135.2 Octopus bimaculoides
ACACCGTAGGAATTCAAAACAGAGTGGAAACAGAATGCAACTCAATTATAAAAGGAACAAATGAAATAGTATTGAATAATTATTGAGATACTAAGTACGTTGTTTCTTTTTAAACAATATTGGCGTTACAGAAGACGGCGAGCTGGCATAAACGTTAGCACGCCGGGCGAAATGCTTAGCGGTATTTCGTCTGTTTTTACGTTCTGAGTTCAAATTCCGCCGAGGTCGACTTTGCCTTTCATCCTTTCTGGGTCGATAAATTAAGTACTAGGGTCGATCTAATCGACTAGTCCCCCTCCGAAACATTTCAGATCTTGTTCCTAAGATTACAGAGTAAAACTATTGTGGTAGAACAAATTTTAGCTAATATTGTGTTAGGAACACTAGGAAATGTAAACAAACACCTATAAAATTTCTCTGTGAACATTAAAAAGAAGCAGTTTCAGCCCTATTTGAGATACTCATTAGGAACTGCGATCGCGTATCTATCCATAGAGACACTCAGTGTATGTGTGTGTGTTTAGTCACTGAATGTAGTGATTTCATTAAACAGGAAAACCCGATTTGCAAAAACAGTATAATGCTGTTAATTATTGATGGACAATGCTGAGTGTCTTTGAGACAGTGATTACATTCTAGAATAAAATATATAATGTAATTATACAAGTTTTAAGTCAACACTACATGTGTAATTGAAGACATCAGGAAAATGTAAATAGACTCCTATTCAAGCTCCATTTGAACCCAAATTAGAGGTAGCTGTACACCCATCTGTTATATGCTTACTGAAACACATCTATAAAGTGACAATTTATACATACATTCACGTACGTACATACATTTTCAGAAAAAGTAATCAACCAACTGATTCGCATATTACAAATACAATCTGTAAGGGGAACAGTAAAACTATGCAAGACTTTTCTCAGGTTTAAAATGTGACATTGTTTTCTCTATCTACATTCCAACGAAAGGAACTTTGTATCTTTGTTAGAAACCATCTCCTTCTTCAGAGGAAGAATTTAAATGATTAAATATAGAAGAGACACGCATGCACGCATGTATGCATACACATACGAGTGTGTGTGTGTGTGTGTGTGTGTACAATATCCCTGTGAACAGTAGACTGTTAGGTGTCCCGAGTAGGATCGAAACCAGTTGAACCTTTTTTGTCTGTCCACAGAGAGATTGTATAGGGATTTGTTTACATTTATTGTGTGCATACTCAGTGTCGGCAAATTATTCTTTAGTACAATAGCAGTGAAAATAGTTAATACGTTAAATACAAACATACCTGGATAATTTTGAGCTTGAAAGTCTTTTTGATTGTGTATTTGAAGAGGGTGTTAAATGAATAAAAAAGTCCGTAGTCACGCAGGAAAACGGAGCTACCAAAAATATTCCTAAAGTTTAACCTAGTACCTTAAAATAAGTTGAGATGGTTATAGAATACTTTTCACAATAAAGTCGGTTAGGAAAATAATAACAACGTCAACATTGATGAATATTCAACAAAATGATTTGGTGTTATACGTAAAGTCAATGAATTGTAACTTACCTAATGCTGTGAGGAGGAAATTATCCAAGAGAAGTGTGTAAAATATAATGAAAAGTACCATACGACGAGACCGAAATATCCGGATAAATACGTCTGAGTAAATTCCATAATTGAACAAAGAAATGGTGAGTAAAACCATTTTGTCGCTGTCGTTGATCTGATAATAAAAAAAAAAGATAGTAAATAGGATTATACATACATACATAAGATTATTGGTGGAACATTCTCACTCTTCAGGTCGTTGTTTATGAATTCAGTGTGTATCTGGAATGAGTTTTTTTTGGACTGTGTGTTAGAACTCAGTATGGAATGTTAAAGAGGAGTGAAGCAAAGTAAGATTTCACAGGAATGGATGTTTCCAAAAGAGCCAACACATAGAGCTTGCATAGGATGTAGTGTTGAAGATATTACACAAAGAAGAGTGTCGGTGTCGGGAAGAATATAGTTCGGAGTAATTTTAGTGATGGTTTTAAATGGGGAATAAGTATATTATGTGAAAAAGGAATTTTAGTATCCGGTAAATCTGACGACTTTCGGGACCCATAGAGGTAGTCACTAAAGAGTGAGAAACAAAGAGAGACAGAAATTAAAAGTGATGAAGTGATTGTGGACAACATTTTGTCTTATCTCCAAGAGTGTGACAGATAGGCATTTAGCTGAATCAGAGAAGGAACACTCAAAAGATGGGAACGGATTAAGACGGAGATTGAAGTGTTTCGAGAGGATATGAATTCATTATTTGAGTGTGATGGAAGGGATACCATAAATACTGGCTGCTTTGTTAAATTGGAGGGATAGGAGAAGTTTTTCCGTGGTGGTAAGATCGTTTTGGAGGTGGTAGGTGGAAGAGGGCTTTTTTTTTTTAGTGCTTGCCGTATGGAGTTGGAGACCAAGGAAATAGCAATTGTAAATGAGATCCACTTGAAGAACTTGTTGTAAGTTGGTAGGTGGAACAGCTTGCTGATTGTGCGATACATAAAGGCGACATGATTTTCGGACAGTAGTCTTGCAGGCTTCGTGGTAGACGACTTCCCAGTGATTTCCTCAATCCAGCTATCACTATATTTCCTTGCTTGATGTTTAAAACAATTCTTTAGGGCTCGAGCTGACAGAATCGTTAGCACTCCGGGCGAAATGCTTAGCGACATTTCGTCCGTCTTTACGTTCTGTGTTCATATTCCGCCGAGGTCGACTTTGCTTTTCATTCTTTCTGAGGTCGATAAAATAAGTACCCATTGAACACTGAGGTCGATGTACTTGACTTCTGCCCATCCCTCGCAAAGTGCTGGCCTTGTGCCAAAATTTGAAATGGATATTTAAAACACTTCTGAGAAGCGTTTACCTCACAGTTCACGAGGATATCTTTTGTTTACCCGGAACCTCTCATTAATTATTAATACAAGTAGGAAGCATTGTAATAGTCACTGGGGTAGATTGCTTTCAGCCATGAATATATCAGCTTTAACTAAGATGTCATTGTTCGTCACGAAATCCTACCGGAGTACTTTTAAAATAATTCGTAGTCAATATTGATAAAAGTAGCAGACATATACTACCTGTGCTGTAACCGCGCTTTTGATCAAAACAATAATGAGGTGGACGATCTCAGGCAGACTTAGATATTAGTAGAGATGAAAAGTGTAAGGAGAGTCTACCAACCTATCACTTGCTTTTGACAGATACCTAGCGTGGTATATTTGGTAATAAGTTGCAAATATCAGCGAAACTTTGTAGTAAATTTAGCTGCGTGCGTTTGATGCAAAATCACAGAAGGACCAGAAGATGGCTGAAACAAACTTTTGGCTTTCTTCAGATATAGAGATCTAAAGAACCTTATCACTTTAGAAAAGGAATCAATATTACGCAGAAGTGTTTCTGATGAAAGGGGCAACAGAGTCCGATTGGTATAAAGCTTCTCCAAGTATTTCACCGACATTTAGTTTCTTGACTGAATTCGGTTACGTTTAACGAAATCCTCCATCAACGCAGAGACTGACGTGAACGACCTTGTCGAGACTCATGTTGAAGAAGAACAACAAAAGTATCGCAACTCTAACATTTCTGCTTCAGGCCATTAGAAATAGAAAAGGTAGCTGTGCATGTTCGTTCTTGTTGTCTTCTCTTTCAGACCATTCTGGAGTTGGATGATCTAAGGAAAATTGGAGAGCATTCATTCTAAATGTAATGTCAATTATTAGCAAACTGAACTTGGCACTTGCCACTCTTGCCTCTTTTAACAAGATCTAGGTTGTAATTTTTTCCCTTCATTACGAGTGTAAAATATAATTGCTTAAAACATTATTATGAGTTCACTATATTAAGTAGGCGATGCTACTCTCACATACGTGAGGTTTTAATTGATTGCATTAACATCAGATTCAGGATTAAGCCGAGGCTGAGGCCACGTGCCATACATCTACAAACACAATTCAGGATCACAACACATAAATTCACTGCAACAATTTCTTTTCCTCAACAGGCCTTTCTTTATTTAATATAATCCCAAATCAAACCAGAGAAGAAATAGATCCTATCACTGTCAAACTAAATCTGGACAAATTTCTTCAAGAGATACCAGATAAGCTATTTATACCTGGATAAATCTCAGTGAACAACAACTCCCGACTTGAATGGGCCATGATACCACAAAACTTGACTTAACAGATCCTACGAAGTGGTGCTATTAAGATAGATGTGGCCGGAGGGTCAATCCTTAGCCAAAACATATCTAAATTGTCTAAGTTACACACACACACACACACACAAACACACCCACACACACACACATCGTCAGTGGATCATTAGTTGCGTTCACTTCTGATTAAGATTTCTCAACTATTTTTTACATTAAACCTTTTCTTTACCTTCTTTACTTTAGTCCCATATTCTTTATGGTTACTTTAGATTAAGATGTTCTTAAATATCTTTTACATTGTGCCTTTTACTATAGTTCTATAATTTTTCTATAATTTTTCTATTATAGTCCTCCCATTAAGAAAATATTTCTTTACTAAACTTTCGATCGAGACTACATCCCTGACTATCACAATGATTTTCTTTTAATTCAGAATTTCTTAATTATCTTTT
>NC_068982.1:116396929-116399429 GCF_001194135.2 Octopus bimaculoides
CACTGCTTCTGTCCCTTCCTCCTTGTTCCATTTCCTCCCTCCACCATCCTCTCTGCTCTCGTGTGACCTGTGGTCAGCTTTCTTTTCACTCCAGCCGCTGTGAAGGCAAGACGAACTACTAGCGTTCTACCTCAGATTTGCGTTTGGCCGTACGGCTTTTGAATGTTGTTTTCGCTGTCCATTTTTTCCTGTCTTGGTTTGTGTTTGCCACCTTGGAATCCTCTGTGTAGTTGGTTGATCCACTACTCAGGAAGGGACTATTCTAGAGTACGTCCTGTCTGGTCTTCGAAACGTCTGGATAGAATAGAGACAGCTGATGAGGGGATATTCCAGGGGGCTTTCCGTTTTCCTGTGTGTTCGTTCCGTTGTCTGTAGTTTATTGTTCTAACGTCCTGTGCCCTGATGTGCATGTATATACGCATGTGGATGTGGGTGTGTACATGTGTGTGTGTATATATGTATATATATTCTTTGTATTATATATATATATATATATATATATGTAAATTTATACACAGGAAGAGACTACATAGATAGCAGGATAGACAGATAGCTTGATAGTTATCCACACGTGCAAATCACTTAGAAAATCTTTTCCAAAAACCGAGACATTATAACAAAAGCATTCAATAAAAAAAATGTATTACGCTACAGCTGTAATATCTACATATATAGCTACATGCACACACATTTGTATGTATGTATGTATGTATGTGTGTATGTACGTGTGTATGTATGTACACACACGCGCGCGCGCGCATGTGTATGTAACTTGACACCGGCGAACTAGTTTCTGTGAGAAGCCTACGAAACTTTAATTTGCATGGAGCCGAATCAAACAGTTTTAAATAATAATAATAATAATAATAATAATAATAATAATAATAATAATAATAATAATAATAATAATACTGATGATGATAATAATGATAATAATATATGCATACATATACCCCCCCCACACACACACACATACACACATATATATATATTCGGTGGAGATAAGATGATATTACTCTTTAAACTGTATAGCGTGTGCTGGATATGTGCGGTATCACGCAGAGACAAAGGTAACAGCTGTGCGTTCTGAATATATATATATATATATATATATATATATATATATATACACACACTGTGTATGTGTGTTCCTCTGTGTGTGTATGAATGTAGGTTTCTACATGCGTATGTATGTATGGAGTGTATTCATATATGCTTACATGTATATTCCGGTGGATTTACGTGAAGAACATCTATGAACAATTTCTTAAAACTTAATTGAATTAACTTATATCAAGTTTTATGAGGTGGCAGGGGTGAGGTTGTATATAACAATATCTGCATATATTTTCGTTGTAATATAAATATTTATTTAAAGTTTAATTTTTCCATGTTTATTTGATGTTTAAAACTTTTGAGATTGTACTTTAGGGTATTTTAAATTTTGTTATTTAAGGAAATATATCTTTGTTTTACTTAATATATTTTCTTACAATTTTAAATTTATATGTGACATAAAACAGAAGTAGTTCTAATAGAAATGTGCTTTATTCATCACGAATCCTTGAGGAGACAGTATTTTTTATTCTGCGGTTTAGTGTTCTGATGGAAAGATATTTACTTGGATCATCATGTGGGCATGCAAAACAGAGCTGACCGTGAAAGAGAATGGGTTTGTCAGTTCAACTGCAACAATCCTTACGGAATATCCATAAACCTTGTTCATTGTTGTAGAAGAAGACAATATCACTGGAAACTAAATGTGCTTGAACTGAAAATAACATGTCCGATTGTTTGAAGAGATTAGGCGGAATAGAAACATCTTCCCTGATACAACCAGTCACAATGGTGGCTTCAGTCACATGGATCATAAGAGTTTTGACAGTTAATCTAGCACTTTTACTGAATTTTAGTGCACCCAAATTTCGTAATAACCTTAAAGTGGCTCCAAACTTTAGCTGCAAAATATGTGGGGCATCATTAGGTTCTCTACTTAGCAGCACCGTTAACGTCAACTACAGTGCAGTCTCACTTGTACTGTGTAGATTGAATAAGGGCAGTATTAATACCCTGCACAATGTCACTTATGTGAGTTAGTATGTCATGTTTACAAAGCTGCTCATGGTGTCTATAATTCTGTGAGACGCCGGGATAAAGATTCAAGAGCTTTCTTCAGATTTGTTGATGGTCGTTTCAAGTGAAAGCTTTGCAAACGTGACAGCTGAGATATTTCTATTAAGTGCAGTTCACATGTTCGTAAAAAGATGAAGTTGTCTTCTTGTCTCCAAATAAAGGATTCTTTGAGATATGTTAGTAAATGTAACTCTGAAAGAGTTTGCATGAAATCAGCAGAAAATAAGACTGTTACTTCACCCATGATATTAGTGTTACCTCTGAGACCTTGTAAGGTGAGATCAGGATCCTCAAATGCAAGCCTGTGTAACATCGCGCATTCATCTCATACCAGAAGCTCTTGCCGTCCAGATCTTAGCCAGTATTG
>NC_068982.1:116402169-116402677 GCF_001194135.2 Octopus bimaculoides
ATTCTAACTAGACGTTTCGAAATATATATATATATGCGCGCGTGTGTGTATATATGTGTATACAATCATGCACTGATAAAGTATGTATATAATGTAAAGCACACACACACACACACACACACACACACACCCACACCCACACACAAGTATATAATCTTTTAGTTTTGAGAGAAACGCAGTGCCAATAAAACTTTTCAGTGCCTCCGTCAAAACAGGTGGTGGTGCTAAATCAAGTAATAGTTTAAGTTCCCTACACAAGTAGGACGAGATGGGATTTGAACTCTTGAAGCAAGAGCTAGAACAACTACCCACGTATAACTGACAGCCTAATGATCTACAACGGTACTGCGCCCGAAGGATGAAAAAGCAAGCTTAGAGCCTCGGTCGGATTTTGAACTCGAAACGCAACGTACTCGAAAAAATACAACCAATACATTTTGTGTGACGCTATTGCCATCTTGTGTGTGTGTGTGTGTGTGTGTGTGTGTGTGTGTGTGTGTGTGTGTGT
>NC_068982.1:116403560-116405383 GCF_001194135.2 Octopus bimaculoides
ATATCGACCCAGTGCGCAACTGCTACTTATTTCATCGACCCCGAATGGATGAAAAGCAAAGTCGACGCCGACAGAATCGGGACTCAGAGCGTAGGGACTGACGAAATACCGCTAAGCATTTCGACCGGCGGGCTAAAGATTTTCAAATTTTGGCACAAGCTCAGCAAGTTTAGGGGAGGGGATAAGTCGATTACATCGACCCCAGTATTCAACAGGTATTTATTTTATCGAAACCGAAAGAATGAAAGGCAAAGTCGACCGACCTTGGTAGCATTTGAACTCAGAAAGTAAAGACAGACGAAATGCCGCTAAGCATTTTGCCCGGCGTGCTAACAATTCTGCCGCCTTGTGTATACATACATACATATATACCTACATACATACGTGTGTGTGTGTGTGTGTGTGTGTGTGTGCGTGCGTGTGTGTGTGTGTGTGCGTAGGAGTGACTGTGAGGCGCAGGGGAAGCTGTGTGGCACCTTGAGCAAGTATCTCCTACTATAGCCACGGGCCGATCAAAGCTTTGTGAGTGTATTTGAGAGACGGAAACTGAAAGAAACTCGTCTTATATATATATATGTATTTGTATGTCTATGTTTGTTACCCGCACCTTCGCTTGACAACCGATGTTGGTGTGTTTACGTCGCCGTAACTTAGCGGTTTGGCGAAAGAGATCGATAGAAAAAGTACTAGGCTTATAAAAAATAAGTCCTGAGGTTGATTTGTTCGACTAAAGGCGTTGCTACAGCATGGCCGCAGTCAAATGGCTGAAACAAGTAAAAGAGTAAAAGAATATATATACACGCACTTATAGATATGTGTATAAATCACACACACACGCACATACATACGTGAACACACACGTGCACGCACACACAGGCACATATACACACGCATATACATACATACATACATACATACATACATACATACATATGTACATATATACATACAGACAGATAAACATGTAGCTTGGGTAGATAGATACCTATAGCTATGTAATATATACCTATATATATGGTCTCATACGCCAGTATATTAAATTTACAACACTCACCTTATGTTACGATTCCAGCTGTATTCAAATTACCATTTCGTTAGACACCTCTCATGTGACAGTAACAATTCAGTTTACCAGAGTTTTGTGGTGACAATTGTTCAAAGGTGGAAGAAATGCGGGAGTGGAAGAGAGAGGGTAAGAGGAGAGATAAGAATCTCAACTGACCACAAATGACATCAGTTGTTAGCATGGTTATATGAATGCTAAAGGGACTTTTGTATCACCCCACCACACACGCATGCAAACACACACACACACACACACACACACACATACATACATACATACATACATATACGTACAAATACACACACACTTAGCAAAAGCATGTTCGCGCGTGACGGCAGTCTTCGACTTTTTTCTATTCTATTCCAAGGGTTTTTAACCTAATATTTACACACTGTTATATGTGTGTGTATATATATATATGTGTGTGTGTGTGTGTGTGTGTGTGTGTGTGTGTATGTGTATGTGTGCGTGTGCGTGTGTGTGTGTGTGTGTGAGTGTGCGTGTGTATATATAGGCGTAGGAGTGGCTGTGTGGTAAGTAGCTTGCTTAACCACATAGTTCCGGGTTCAGTCCCACTGCGTGGCACCTTGGGCAAGTGTCTTCTACTATAGCCTCGGGCCGACCAAAGCCTTGTGAGTGGATTTGGTAGACAGAAACTGAAAGAAGCCCGTCGTATATATGTATATGTCTGTGTTTGTCACCCCAACATCGCTTGACAACCGATGCTGGTGTATTTACGTCCCCGTAACCTAGCGGT
>NC_068982.1:116406175-116409629 GCF_001194135.2 Octopus bimaculoides
TATATATATATATATGTATGTATGTATATGTATAAATATGTATATATACATACCCACCCCTCCCTTCTCTTATCGTACCTACTTCCCTTTCTTAGTCCTATGACTTCCACCATCTTTGATTAATAACATTTATTGTCAAATCCAATAACGACGCCACCCTTCACAATACGGCCCATCTCATCCCTTAACTTCCCGCCCCTTCTCACTCCCACTTGTTTCTTGACTCACCGTATCTACTTCTACTTCTACTTCTCTCAATTCCCTGGTCACCCACTCCTCTCTCTCTCCTTACTTTGCCCCTCCTCTCTGTTCTTACCCTTCCTTGCTTCAACACTCCTATCCCACCACGAACCGCCTACTTCCACCTTCCACCAACATTTATTTGCCTTCATATCCATCCATTCTACCATTAAATCCCCTGCGTCATGATTTGAAACGTTAAATACCAATCTCTCCACCCTAAAGACGGAGGCCGGTTTTACAGTTATATTTATTTGCATCCACTACTGGTTGCATATTCTTGACTGTTGCACACTGAATCTGCCAACATTACATCTGCTACGTAGTTTCAAACCACCAGAAACAGCCATGCCCTCTCTCCTACCCTACGTAAATCTGTTTTATAAACATATAGATATCTATATGCTTATACTTGAAAGTTCATCTTCTGAATATTTTAATTCACTATTCGAAGCATTGCTGGAACTCTTGTAAAGTGATGCCTTTTAACGCCTCCGTTGTTTTTTCTTCACTTCTTCCAAATCTGCAAATTTCGTTGCACCAGCTTTTGTCACCAGTGATAACCTTCGAAAAAAAGATCCGGATCAACTTTCAACTGTTCTTTCAGTTCACGACACGTATTCAGTCGTGACTACTTTTGATCTTCCATGAGTAAGCGAGACACAAATTTTGCTGCAACCCTTTTCATTCACAATTCCTCACTCAAAATTTGTTGGCTGGAGCTCCAAGACACACCAATCATATCAATAAGTTTGTCAATTGTTCGGTGACGGTCCTCCAAGATCAGTTCATGAATTTTCATGATGTTTTCATTCGTTCGGGAGGTCGACGTTCGTCTTCAAGCGGCAAGTGACTATTCCTAAAGCATTGAAATCACTCGTAACTTTTGTTTTGCTCATGACAGCGTCCTTGTAAGTTGTTCGAAACATGACAGCTGTTTCGGCCGCCGTTTTCCCCCAGCATAAAACAGAATTTCACGGAAGCACGCTGTTCCTTCGTTTCAGCTATCGCAAAAATCGACGAACAAGGAAGAAGCACTGCAAAATAAAGACGCACTAAGTGGCAGTACGACTGCGGACGACGACGCCGGTCAGCAGACTGATGCCTGAGGGTTGCATAAAGTGGCTTCAAGCGGCGGAAGCCTGAACTACTGCGGACGTGTCCCACGGGGAACGTTTCCGGTTACTTTTTGGTACCCCCTCGTATATTTACATCTATATAAGTATGTACACCTTATATATCAAACTCAAGCGTAATGATTTGTTTATCTGCATCATTATCTTCATATGAGCTCATCTGGATTTCTTTATCCCGCGGACTTAGTCTTTAATAAACATTTCGGAGTGTAAGTTCAAATCATTTAAGCACTACGAAGTGTTTTCTATATTGATCATATCTGAACTCATGCCGGTTAGAGAGTGACCATTGTTTCGTCTATATACGGCAAATTGCATTCTTGGTAAATAACACTAACGTCAGACTAGTAAGAATCCGAATGAAAGAAAAGCCCCTGGACCCTATTATATCCCATTCGAATTGCTGAAAAATGGCAGATTGCAGCTGCAAACTAAACTATTCGTCCTGTTTCTAAAGATATGAGAGGCACATCAGGTTCCAAATGATCTTAAAGACACCATCATCATCTGTATAATCAAGAAAGGAAATACAAAATCCTGCGGAAACTATCGTGGAATCTCGTTATTTGCTATTGTAGGAAAGATCTTTGCTCGAATACTCTTGAACTGTCTCCAAGTTATCGCTGAAAGAGCCCTTCCAGAATCTCGTGTGGTTTTCAAGCATCCTGTGGAACTATAGACATGATCTTCTGTGCCAGACAAATCGAAAAGAAGTGCCGAGAACAACAAAACCCTCTTTTCCTTGTCTTCTATGATCCAGAAAAGGCTTTTGACAGTGTACCGAGACCAACCAGGTGGATGGTCCTTGATCCTTTCAGATATCCTGATCACTTCGTCTCCCGGATCCAAACCCTGCACGGTGGTATAACCGGACGTGTCTTTCATCGTGATTGACTCTCAGAGGAATTCCTAATTGCATGTGGATTGAAACAGGGTTGCATTCTCACTACTACGCTTTTATCCCTACTTCTTGGTGAAATGATCTATGAACCTCTTCTGGATCAGCCAGGACTGGATGTCAGATATTATTTTGTTGGAGGACTTTTCAAATTGGCGAAGTTTTGGTCAAAGTAACTCACCAGTATCAAACGAATCTCAGAACTCCAGTATGCCGATGACAGCGTGGCACTCGTGCTTAGAAATGCAACAAGCTGTCACTAATTTCACCAATGCTTATCAACGTATTGGGCGCAGTGTAACTACTAAAAAATTTCTAGTTATCACCCAACCAGCCCCGAATTCTGCCCTTCGGGACTTCAACACCATCATCATTCCAGGCACACCAATGAAGCAAGTTTATCCCTTTGAATACCTTGGAAGTGTGAGCTCTACTAAATGCAATTCTGAGCAAGATGTGGAACGAAGAATCGGATCAGTTCACTCAGCTTTCGGTAAACTAACAAAACTTTGAAGGCGAAGACTATGGTCTACCAAGCTGTCGTCATATCCACGCTTTTATATATTTGTGAAACTTGGACTTTGTGTCGTTGTGACATCAAAAACTCAAACGCTTTCATCAACTGATACTTCGCTCTCTCTAGAACATCTCCTTTGAATGTCTCCAATAACTGATGGAAAAGAACATCGAATCACTAATAATCAAACACCATGTCACCAGAATGAACGATGAACGAATTCGCCATCAAATCCTCTTCAGCAAACTGGCAATAGACAAAAGACAGAGGTGCCTCGCTTCAACTCTACAAAGATCAGCTAATGTTAACTGTGAAGCAGGCCAGTTTCACCCACCTGGCTTCTGAGATGACTGTAACCAACCGTCCCAACTACTGACAAAGCAAAAACAATAACGTAATGTTATTTGAAAGAGAAATAATCAAGAAACAGGAAAGGAGATGAGGGCAATTGATGGTGAGACAGCGACCACCACGAGCGACTCAGACCTTTACATGGGGGTCAATGCAATCGCGTGTTCTGCGCGAGGATTGGACTCGTTAGCCACATTTACCACTACCATTATTAATGGTCCAAATATTCGGCTGGGAGAAATTAATCCTCGAATTCGAGGGACGAGCTGAATGTGTGTGTGTGTGTGTGTGTGTGTGTGTGTGTGTGTGTGT
>NC_068982.1:116410590-116411867 GCF_001194135.2 Octopus bimaculoides
ATAATAATAATAATAATAAGAAGAAGAAGAAGAAGAAGAAGAAGAAGAAGAAGAAGAAGAAGAAGAAGAAGAAGAAAAAGAAGAAGAAGAAGAAGAAGAAGAAGAAGAAGAAGAAGAAGAAGAAGAAGAAGAAGAAGAAGAGGAAGAAGAAGAAGAAGAGAGTAGGAAAAGAAGAGAGAGAATAAGAAAAAGATGGGAGTGGTATAACAGTAATAGGCTGTTAGTGGAGTCTTCTTAAATAGTCAAGTGACCTAAAAGTGACTTGTTGTGGTTATAGTAACAGTGATTGGAATTGGTTTGAATGGATTTATGGGTAGTGATTGTTCTCAATATATCGTTTTTAATGTTTCCGTGGGTTTTATTTTAAGGCCCTTCTACTAGTGTCATTTATGGAGGAAGCATTCAAAAGGGGTTTATATTTTGCGATAAAATATGACTCTTTGCTAATGCGCTGATTATAGGTGCATCCTCCCTGAATCTATAGAGGGGGAAAATTCTGAATTTGGGTTGTTCGTTAGTGGCGCAAATGTTGGTGTGTTCGTTGAATGCTATTTTTCTGTATTCCCGAATTTTAATCTGGGATCTATGTAGAGTCATCCTTTGGCGTAGACTGTTTTAGGTTTGGCCTATGTATTGCTCTCGACACCCTGAGCAAGTTAATACATATATTAGGTTTTCCGAATCACGTGTGAGGTTGTTTTTTCACTGTAAAACGTTTGAAAGAGAACTCCGTTTCTTCAATTAGATTGGCGCATATACCACGATTAGGTCTTCTGCATTTTTTTACTGACAGCTTCAGTGTTGTTGCCGAGTGTACTAGGGCTTGTGTTAGGAGACTTTTCATCGACTTGGGTTGTCTTTTGCTTTTTATGATGGTGTACGTTTGGAAGATTAAATTCATTCTGTGGTCCCTTTTTAGTTGAGGAATGTTCTAGAGGATGGTGTCGAAGATATTCTTGTTTAGGGGGTTGTATGTGGATATGTATGGTAGGGCTTTTGGGTGTAAATGCTTCTTTAGTTTGGAATTTCTGAGTTCGTGGATATTGAGTTGCCGGGCACGTTGAAAGCCTATATCAATTAGTGATGGTGGGTAGTTCCTGGTGAGGTTCTCAAACTTTTTGGGCCACCCTCAGCGCCCCACCCATAATTTTATGTATAAATAAATATATTGTACTGTATTCAGCTAATTATTTGAAAGCAAGTTTTAAAACAATAGAATATTTACTGATGTAGTAATATAGATACATACTTTACAGTATGCATACATATACACACAC
>NC_068982.1:116412578-116413379 GCF_001194135.2 Octopus bimaculoides
ACATATATATGTATATTGAAGATAAACAAAAATGAAAATGCCACTTTTTAAAAAAAAATTGGGTGTTTTAATGAATTTACATTACATGTTTCGGGTTTTTTTTAAAATCTTATCAAATAAGAGTATAAAATATGAGAAGAGAAGAGGGCTATTGATAAAATAAAATTGAAATTAAAATTAAGAATAACATTCATAGTTTACTGTTATTTCTTGCATGATATTAATATCCCTCTTCTCTTCTCATATTTTATACTCATATTTGATAAGATTTAAAAAAAAAAACGAAATATGTAATGTAAATTCATTAAAACACCCAATTTTTTTTAAAAAGTGGTATTTTCATTTTTGTTTATCTTTAATATCTACTTACTCGTGTGGTACATTTACAAATCTTATACGTATATATACATATCCCGTCATTTTCCTGCGAGTTAGAACCCAGGTCCTCAATATCTCATTTGTATTTCTCAAAGCCAGTTGGGTCCGCTTTGAAGGCTGTTGGTTACTATTTCTTCTTCTTCTTCTTCTCCTTGTGTGTGTGTTTCTATCTAATTTACTGCTAAGTTTCTAGTAACCCGGTTTCGAATCACGTTAGTGATATCTATTTAACTTTCGATATCTGTTGGTTTTTATAGACATAAACTACACAACGTTCCTGCATTCCAAATAAATCCCTTGAGTTCCTTTTTTTCTCTCATATCTATCAATGCTTCATATCTATCTACCTATCTATCTATCTATCTATCTAACGATCTATCTGTCTGTCTGTCTGTTTGTCTATCTATCTATCTATCTATCTAT
>NC_068982.1:116413479-116414692 GCF_001194135.2 Octopus bimaculoides
GTTTATGATGTTGGTGGTGATGATGGCGCTGGTTGTGGTGGTGATGGCTGTGGTGGTGGTGGTGGTGGTGTGTTCAGGTGGTAGTTATGGTGAGGTTTAGTAGGGGTACTGTGGTTGCAGTGGTGTCTGGTTGTAGTGACGGTAGTGATGATAGTAGTGGTAGTGATGGTCGTGGTGGTGTTAGTGATAGTAGTGGTACTGGTAGTAGTGATAGTAGTAGTAGAAATGATGGTAGTGGTAGTGATGGTGGCAGTGGTGGTAGTGTTGGTGGTGATGACAATTGAATGGTAGTAGAATTGCGTTGGTTGGTGGCGGCGTTGTTCTTAGTAGTGAAGACCTATGATCAGTTTGATCATTTTACCAATCTATGGACTACGAGAGCGTGCTGAAAAGTTCCTGGCTTCAAGTGAATTGCGAAAGGTCTGGCGAGGGCCCCAACCTTCCGAGTTCTTTTACAGGGCTTAGAAATACTGAAGGACTGTTGCAACAAATGTGTGAATCTGAGGACGTGCAATGGATACTAAACAACTTCTTGCGTGCATCGAACGCTCTTGGTCTGACCATCAGCATCAAAAAAAGATTGAGGTTGTCCATCAGCCCATTCGTGACCAGCTTCTCGATGTTACCCCTACTGTATATGATGATGGGAAAGCATTAAAAACTGTTTCCTCCTTCACTTATCTTAGTTCCCTTATGTCCAGTGATGCTAAAATGGATAAAGAAATTGACTCCAGAATCGGGATTGTTTAGGAACATTGTTTAGGCACAGGTGTAGCTGTGTGGTGGTAAGAAGTTTGCTTTGCAACCATATGGTTCCAAGTTCAGTCTCATTGTGTGGCACCTTGGGCAAGTGTCTCCTATTCTAGCCCCGGGTCGACCAAAGCCTTTTGAATGGATTTGGTAGACGGAAACTGAAAGAATCCTGTGGTATATATATATAATTCAAATTACGATAAATGTAAACAAAGTTTGCTTTTAGGTGCGTTGAAATGCATTGTAACATACAGATAAGGAAATGATTTATTCTCAAATGCAGAATAATGCTAATAGAACAGCAGGAACAACATATACAAATATATGTAATCATATAAACATAATTATTATAAATTCAAATTACGACAAACGTAAATAAACAAGCGAAGCTTGCTTTTTAGAAGCGTTGAGATGTCTTTTTTAGAAAGTTAAAGAAGTGATTTTTTTTTTTTTTTTTTTT
>NC_068982.1:116415336-116415900 GCF_001194135.2 Octopus bimaculoides
GAAAATGGATGTAATAACAAGAGGAGACTCGTCGAGTTTCCCCTTGTTATTACATCCATTTTCTTCTCATATATATATATATATATATATATATATATAAACAAGCAAAGTAGCTAGTTGTAAAATCTCTGTAAGAGATGAACACAGTAGCTGTATTGGCAAATAATGTCTGTCGTCACTTCAACATGGCTGTTCCGTACGAACGGACGTTACTGCGATTTTTTAACCCGAAGAGGACATTTCTTCTCGCTGGTTAATGATGCAACCTGCAACCGATATATTGCGAGCAGGGGAGCCCGAAACCAGGCTGATCTGCTGGTTCTGTCGCTAGAAGACGGTATATATATATATTTATATATACGCCCTCCAGGCGGTTTTCTGCTAGCCATTTGATAATGTTGCACATTTGATTTCCAATTCTAATAATACATATAGCGTATCAAGTAGCCATTGCAACAAATTCACTTGATAATTCTTAGAAAATAACAGAAAGGAAATAAGTCGTGTGTATGTGTATGAGAGAGAGAGAGAGAGAGAGAGAGAGAGAGAGAGAGAGAGAGAGAG
>NC_068982.1:116416413-116421305 GCF_001194135.2 Octopus bimaculoides
ATATATATACATATGTATATGTGTGTGTGTGTGTGTGTTTTTGTGTCTGTGTTTGTCCTCCCACCATCGCTTGACAACCAATGCTGATGTGTTTACGTCCCCGTAACTTAGCGGTTCGGCAAAAGAGACCGATAGAATAAGTACTAGGCTTATAAAGAATAAGTCCTGGGGTCGATTTGCTCGACTAAAGGCGGTGCTCCAGCATGGCCACAGTCAAATGATTGAAACAAATAAAAGAGTAAAGAGTAAAAGAGTATATAGAATAAACTGTAGGTTATGCAAATAGCGAATTTAAACTTCAAATGAAAACTTTGAAATGAATATATATCAAATTATCATTAATGAAAATAGAAGCGAGTGAGAGTGAGAGACTGTTGCAAATGAAAACGGAAAATTTCGCCTGCAACGAATTAAACATTAAAGTCTACTCTGCAGAGAATGCAACGAATATTTAAACTTGTGAAAAACTTGTAGTTCAAATATTTAATAAATTTCGGAAATCGAAATTACAGGAAATTTCTTGGAACATAAAAAAATTTCCAGAGGGTCAAGCCTTTCATAATTGCTTTGTTTTAGTAATAATTACCTAATTAATAAGCAGCTTTCTCTATTATAATATAAATATATATAACACCCTGTGCTTTCAGGGATTCATTCCCACTGCGCTTAAATCACAGCGTACCAGCGAACAAGCAAAATACATACATTGAGTATATGTGTGGTCGATAATGTTTACAACACTCGCGCTGGTTCTAATTCATAATTGAATTTAATCCTACAGATGTTTCGTTATGGCATACCAGCAAATGGTTTTTACACTATTTGTACATAGTCCATAGACTGGTGATGCAGTTCGTCCCTGATCATAATTCAGATATGTGATGTTAATAAGCCACAAAAATGGTGAAATTTCAGTATCCATCACTCCTAAGTAGGATTAGGGGTGAGGTTTTGCGCCTGTCTATGACTTTCAGGTGTTTTAACACCCAGTGATTTGAGGGAGTCATCCCCACCGCGCTATTTCACAGCGTATCGGCGAACAAGTAAAACACGTGCATTGAGTATGTGCAGTTAATAATGTCTACAGCACTAGCACTGCTTCTAATTCATAATTGAACACACACACGCACACACACACTCACACACGCACGCGCACACATACACATACACACACACACGCACATACATATACACATATATTGTTTTAATTCGTGCGCTATCGTCTACTTCTACTTAGCCATAGCAGGGACAATGACCTGTTACATTTCAAAGCTCTGGTGCATATTCAATATGCGTAATATTGATGAATAAAACAGCGATTAGGAACTAGAGTTAACTAGAGTTATCACATGATTACCTAACTTCTGCTCTTGTCATTCTCATGCGTTTGTATGTGTGTGTGTGTGTGTGTTAATGAATTCGCTTAACTTTTGATACGAAAGAAGGTGGATATTGCAAGCCATAGCTCTTAGTGGAAATTTGAGCTGGGCATAAGTTTGCTCGGTCAGGGCTGACAAAGGGCTAAATAACAACGCGCGCGCACACACGCACGCACACAATTAAAATCCTAGTTGCACGAGAAGATAGGATCGCAAAAGAGTACAACTACAAAATACCACTTACACATTATCATCATACTTTATATCACCCCCATCTTGTAGGTAGAGTATACCTCGAATTGTAGGAAGACAACAACGGCAACGACGACGACGACGACGACCACCACCACCACCACCACCATCACCACCACCACCATCACCACCACCACCACCACCATCACCACCACCACCACCACCATCCGAACAGTGACAGCCAAATCTCTCAATTTAAAATTTAAAGTTTTAAAGTTGGATATATTGTATTAGCGAAAATAGCAACGGAATCTGTGTGAAGTGGCACCCAACAATCTCAGAAGATGATGCGTTGGACAATGTGGCTCTGAGTTCCCTGCACATAGAAAAAAAAAATGGAATGGTCATCACTGGAATCTCTTTGATCAGATCAGTTGGGTCAGGGCTGATCTGGGAGTTAACAACAATGACAACAATCACAACAGATGCGTTATAACATCTTTAAGCCTTCTCACAATCCTTCGCAACCACCATCACACCACCACTACAACCACCACCACCACCACCACCACCATTATCCCCACCACCACAACCATCACCACCTTCACAACCTACCACCACCAGCACAACTACCACCACCACCACCGTCACAACTACCTCCATCATCACCACCACCACCAACATCAACAACAACCACACCACCATCACCACCAGCATTACCATTACCACAACCACACCACCATCACAACCATTATCAACACCACTCACTACCACCGCTACCACAATCATCATCATCATCATCATCACCAGCACCAGCACCAACACCGCCTCACTATATCAATAATTGTATTTTCATGCTTGGTCAAACGATTTGATAGCTTTGGCGTCTCAGACCACTACAACCACCGTTACCATCACTACAATAACAATCATCATATTAATCACCACGACACAAGGCCGCTATCATTACATTGACCATCACGCGATTACGAGGAAGCATCTGTGCAGTCACTCGACCAGCTTGAAATATTGACCAAATTTCTCTCAGATTGCATACAATCATCCTTGAAAGGAAGGTCGCCCTGGAAAATGTATTTCCGGAAATTCTATTTACGGTTTCACTCATTGTACTGCGATCATGCTGATGCACTGCCTTTAAGTACTTTTGCTAATCATATCGACCATAGCACTTTACATGATTTAATCTTCTTTTTCTAGAGATACACCACCGATTTTCCGGCAACTGGTGGCCTGGCAGTTCCTTTAATCCAAATAAATTACGAAGGAGAACTTATAATTCCCGTGGTCACCAGCCTAGTTCACTACGCAGCCATCGGTGGAGCTGTGTGCACCGTGTGTTCACATGCATCATTTATTCTGCACTTCTTGGCGGCAACATCAAAATTTTGAGATCCTCTGCATATCTGGCTTAAAGTTATCCTTAACTATGACTGCCAAAGGCTAGAGTACTGAAAGCGTCAGTGGTAGAGTCGAACATAAACACCAATCCATATCAATCCAAGATAAACTAGAAGTGGTCATGGTTCTTTAGACGAATTAAAAGTGTGCAATTAATAGGTTGAATTATTATTGCATAACCACGGCTAGTCCGGCAAGATGGTTAATCCGCCAAGGCTTTGTGACCAAGGATACTGTAAAATCGGGCGGGTTTCTACTAGTCATTGTATAATAATATTGCCACTTTTGTTTCTCAATTTGTGTAATTTCCCTGATCTGTTACCTCTAATTTCCCTTTGAATCCTTGAATCCCTTATTCATTTATAACACTCACTCACTCGCTCAATAATTCATTTTAGAATCTCAAGCGCTCAAAGACAGTGTTAGAAGTTATGAAAAGATCAGGTTGACTTAACCTAACCAAGTAAAAGTCTTTAGTTTATTGACTATTCATATCGGAAGATTTTCTTACGTTGTATGATGGTGAATTTGATTGTACACCTAGTATGTATTAGAAAAAAAAATCAAAATGAAAAACTTACTGTAGGTTCGAACGTATAACTCATTATTTGCTCCGCATTACTTTTCCGTCGATATTTGTATATTTTAACATTAGTAACTTATATAAATAAACAATTACAAATGTACAGAAATGAGGAATGATACTTCCAGTGAAGTACGACAACACGATCGGTGGGGATCTCAGCAAAAGAATTAACTATGGGAAATATAACAGCTTCATATTACAGTCCTTATTATGAGTGGAGGTGCAATGGCCCAGTGGTTAGGGCAGCGGACTCGCAGCGGTCATAGGATCGCGGTTTCGATTCCCAGACCGGGCGTTGTGAGTGTTTATTGAGCGAAAACACCTAAAGCTCTACGAGGCTCCGGCAGGGGATGATGGCGAACCCTGATCTACTCTTTCACTCACTCTATCTTCCTGTTTCTGGTGTGCCTGTAATTCAAAGGGTCAGCGTTGTCACACTGTGTCACGCTGAATATCCCCGAGAACTACGTTAAGGGTACACGTGTCTGTGGAGTGCTCAGCCACTTGCACGTTAATTTCACGAGCAGGCTGTTCCGTCGATCGGATCAACTGGAACCCTCGACGTCGTAAGCGACGGAGTGCCAACAACCTTATTATGTACTGTAACAGTCTCCTATAATGGTTATTTTTTAGAAACGTTCAGCAAAACAATCAAATACCTTAGATGAAAGAAAATGAAATGAGTTTTTACTTGGCACATTTGACACAAGTAAATTAAAACCAGTTTTCTTCTTCAAAAGCATCCAACGAATATGAAAGAATACTAGAGTCAACATAATTTGGCTGATGCTGGATTAAGGTGAAGAAATGTTTTTGCTGGTATGTCTGTAGAGAGTAACGTTGCAAATATTTGGGCAATATTTCCAAATGTATAAAAACGGAGACGTTAAAAAGATATTTTCCAGTGTAAGATGACTCAGTTAGAGTGAATAAAAATTAGTTTTGTGATTGAATTGTGCAATTCAATGACAAAAAATCACTTTCTGATAAAAAAAAAAACAAAAAAACACTAAAATTAGACTTTAATAATAACCTTCTTTTAGTAAAATTTTCTTACAACCTTCTTTATAATATATATATAATATAATATAATATAGGATAAATCCTTTATAAGAATTTATCAAGTAGTCAGCGTGAAAAAACCTCATAATGAAAAAATAACGAAAAATTTCGTAATGAAAAAATTCATCGTTTCTTCTTAGATATATTTAATTATATATAAAGGGCATTAAGTGTGTATCGAAAAGCTGCATTCCCTCGCTTTCGGTAAATATGTTGCTTATTTTTGGTAGTTTTTTTTACTTATTTAGTCCCTC
>NC_068982.1:116425240-116431297 GCF_001194135.2 Octopus bimaculoides
TTTAATAGTTATCTATGCATACGCGCACACCCATGTATATGTTATATATGCATGTGTATGTATATAAGATAGAACGCATACATATATATATAATATAATATTATTAAATGTATATATTTAATAGTTATCTATGCATACGCGCACACCCATGTATATGTTATATATGCATGTGTATGTATATAAGATAGAACGCATACATATATATATATGTATGTATGTATGTAGGTAGGTATATATGTATGTATGTATGTATGTGTGAATGTATGTGAATGTGTGTGTGTGTGAGTGCGCGATAACATTATTAATAATAACAGCTACAACACTCATAATAAAAATATTTTTAATGATATTTCTATTTCCGTGAACAGACCATTTTTATATGGGGGTGGGGGAATATATATGTTCGTGTATGCATGTATGTTTGTAGGTGTGCGTGTGTGTGTGTGTGTGTGTAGGTTTGTGTCGGAGCATGTCTGGAAGGAAAAGCTTGAATGTGATTGATACTTAAAATTTCGTACCCTACCCCGTTGACAAACTACATACATACATATATACAAGCGCACACACACACACACACACACATTATATTCAGACAACAAAAAAAAAAGAGTGAGAACCACATACACAAAGATATACAAACGTACATACATACATATATACACTATAAATTTACATAGACATATACATATATACGCATTCATACAATGATAAAATCAGACCATTTTTTTTTTTAATCTCTAGAATTCATTAAATAACATTATATAGTATGTTAACTAATTTAAAGAAAATTTTGGCGACAGAATTGAAAAGAAAGAAATGGGAAAGAGTATAGAGCTGGAATGAAGGTGGCGTGAGTCGGTTCCATTGTTGCTGTCAAGAAGATAGGGACAAATAAATGGCTTTTATTTTATTGTTCTTTAGAAGCTGTGCAAAATAAAATTGATGGAAAAAAAAACATGATAATGAAAACAATAACAAAAAACAGAAAATAATAATTCCGGTATTTCCAATATGAGACGAAATATGTTTAGTAAAAAAACTGATAGTTTGTGTTAGAAGTATAATGTGTGTGTGTGTGGGAGGGTAAGAAGATGCTTTCCAACCAAATGGTTCCGTGTTCAGTCCCAGTGCGTGGCAAGGAGCAAGTGTCCTTCTACTATAGCCTCAGGCCCACCTAGGCCTCGTGGATAGATACGGTCGACGGAAGCTGAAAGAAGTCTGTCACACACACACACACACACACACACACACACACACATTTGTAATGCAACATATGGATTCATAGAATACTGTGGCAATGACAGAAAGCGCCTCTAGTGGACCCAGCTACCATATCGCATAGTAATCCAATACGGAGGAGTATAATGTAAAGTTCTATGCAGCTGAAATCCAGGAGATCCAATCTATGAAAGTATCTCATGAGGAGTGTATAGACCAGAGGTTCTCAGTGTGGGTCGCACACCTCTAAGGGAGCGCTAAGCTTTAGGGGACGGTGAGGTAACATAATTAACCCTTTAGCATTTAAACTGGCCATATCAGGCCAAAATTTTCTATCTGCTTTAGATTCAAACTGGCCAGATCTGGCCCTCTCAAACCTACCCTACAATGTCATTCTAAAAATTAAGTTACCTCATCAAAATCTGAAAGCTATAAGACAATACATGATTAATTCAAAACAATGTGAATAAATAAGCAATACATTTGACAGAATAATTTGAATACTAAAGGGTTAATATACTAAATTTTGCTTATAGTAGTAATTATATTATACGTGATAACGGACAGAATCAATGACTATTGAAAAGGTTACAAGTTGCAATGAAAATTTTAGTAAAAAATAATAAGTAAAGGAGTGGAAATCATCCCGGTGAGTGTGTTAAATTAATAAGGCACCATAAGAGAATAACTGTCTCCAGACACAACAGAATATGCTTCAGCATACGAATTCACAGAAAGCATCTTGCAAACCACATACAAAAACTAGTAATGGTTATGAGATCTCATCAGGCACACGGAAGTCATTAACTTGCAATGTATAAAAGAAAATTCTTTTATAATTTCACAGTTAAAAGCTTAAACACTCCATTTTTATAGTGAAATTTATAAATTATCATCCATGTTAAGTCAGTTTAGTCGTGACACATCACTCACCATTTAGGTAGGCGCTAGACACAGCTACTTAAATGGGTGGGGGTGCTACAATTTTTTTTTAAACAAAGAAAAAGCTAAGAACTGCTTGTTTAGCTTATAAAAAGTCAGGAGGTATGAGAGATGAGTATATTTCTTTAACCACTTATGATCCGTAAGATTACGTCTGTTTCGCAGCTATCATCATGTAATAATAATTTTAGTGTATAATCAATTATTTTACATGCCTGCACCAATTCATTCGCTATACATTGCACAATATAATTGCACAATTACAAAGCAATGCAGATATAGAAGGCTAGAACTTCAGATTGTAAGGATATCATGGTTACATCAATGCTTCAACTCATTGAGTTAAATATATTCACTTCTCTTACTTCCTCACTTTTTATGGTCTATACACATCTCATAGTATAATTTCATAGACTGGATCTCTTGGATTTCAACAGCATAAAACTACACACACACACACACACACACACATACAAAGACGAGAGACAGAAAATAGAATTCACACAAAACTCCCTTTTCAGAACCACTACAATCGTTTCGACTGATCATGCACCTGTACATTACAGGTGAGGTGCTGTACAATAAACTGTCATGCGTTGCAGGTGCAGATGCGTCTCCATTCAATCTCAGTTCATTTTGGAGTTGGATGGAACGCTACACTAATTAAAATGTATTGTTATAGAAATAAACCAAGATCAAGTAAAAAAAAAAAAAAACGAATACCATTTGAAAAGTCACCCGAGATGCATCTGTATCTATATTGCATGAAAATTAATTGTACAGTATCTCACTTGTAAGGTACGGGTACATTATAATTCAAAAGATCGTATTGGTTCTGAATAAAGAGTCTCGTGAATTCCATTTTCTGCCTCATCTTTTTATATAAACTCTACGGACACAAAACAATTCCTGAAGTAAATCCAATGGCATATACCTCCATACTGCTGTTGACATCAGGTAGCCGAGTGTTCTGGACGGGCTTCAAACAGCATACTATAAGGTGTCTATACCATATAAAATTATTACTATATATAGGCGCAGGAGTAGCTGTGTGGAAAGTAGCTTGCTTACCAATTACATGGTTCCGGGTTCAGTCCCTCTGCGTGGCACCTTGGACAAATGTCTTCTACTATAGCCTCGCGTCGACCAAGGTCTTGTGAGTGGATTTGGTAGACGGAAACTGAAAGAAGCCCGTCGTATATTTGTTTGTGTGTCTGTGTTTGTCCCCCCTACCATCGCTTGACAACGGATGTTGGTGTGTTTAGCGGTTCGGCAAAAGAGACCCGATAGAATAAGTACTAAGCTTACACAGAATAAGTCCTGGGGTCGATTTATTCGACTAAAGGCGATGCTCCAGCATGACTGTAGTCAAATGACTGATTCAAGTGAAAGAATAAAAGAATATCAATATATATATATATATATCTGTATGTGTGCGTGTGTGCGCCCGCGCATGCGCCTGCCTGTGTTTATTCCTCACCCCCGCTTGACGACTGGTGTTGGTATCTCGACGTCCCCATAACATTAGCGTTTCGGGAAAAAGCGACCAATAAAATAAGTTCCAGGATTTAGTGCTAGGATCGATTCATTTGACTAAAATTCTTCACAGCGGTGCTCCAGCATGCTCGAAGTCTAATGAGTGAAAAAGTAAACAATAAAAATACCTCTATGTATGTATGTGTGTGTGAGGGCGCATGGCTTAGTGATTAGGAGTATTACGATTGCGAGATCGTGGGTTCGATTCTCTAACTGGGCGTTTCTTTGTGCTGCTTTTTTTTTTTTTTGTTAAAATTTGAAGTACTTAATTTTACATCTTCAGACTCCGCAGCCCACTTGAAATTTTGAATAATGAGCGTAGTTTAAAATGTGTATTGTTGCACAACGGAAATGTGTATGGCTCTGTCCCATTCGGCCACTCAACAACTCTGAAGGGAAAATATGAAGAAATTAAGTTAGTTTTAAAGAAGATACTGTATCATGATCACAAATGGGTCATCTGCGTTTATTTAAAGATGGTGAATTTTTTCATAGGACAGCAATCTGGTTATACCAAATACCCATGCTTTCTTTGCATGTCGGACAGTAGCGACCGAGTAAATCACTATGTTAAGAAAGACTAGCTGCTTCAAACATATATGACTCCATGTAGAGCTGTCAATATATTGGAAGAACCTTTAGTTGAGCGAGATAAGATCATTTACCCACCTCTGCACATCAAACTCGGATTGATCAAACAATTCGTCAAAGCTCTTGACATAAATGGGGAATGCTTCAAGTATATCTGCAGTGTATTTCCAGATTTGACGACTGAAAAACTTAAAGCAGGGATTTTTGATGGACCACAGATCCGTAAGCTCTTGAAGAACACAAAGTTCGTGAAAACGATGAGCGAAAATGAAGCATCAACTTGGCTAGCCTTTGCAGAAATAGTGCAAAATTTCCTTGGGAAACACAAAAGTGAAAACTATAAAGGCCATGTTACCAACTTGATATCAACTTTTCGTAATACTGGCGTGAATACAAGCATCAAAATTCACTAACTTTTTTGTCATCTTGATCGTTTTCCTGAAAATCTCAGAGATGTTAGCAAAGAACAAGGTGAATGATTCCATCAGGAGGTGGAAACTCGGTACCAAGAACACTTGGACGCTGTGAGGATGGCAGACTATTGCTGGTGTTTAAAACGAGATACTCCTGTTGCTCAACATTCACAGCGCACAAAAAAAAAAAGCGTAAATTTATTCCTTGAATTTTTCGCCCAAAATCTTTGCCAATGTATATTTTCAATTTTGAATTTTTATTTATACTTTATTGGTTCATATTATATGCCTCTTGTATGAAAAAAATACTCTATCAGTTCTAGTCAGAAAACTAGACCTGATAGAGAACAACTGAAGTTATTATTTTTTTTAATTTAGCAGGCAAAATCACTTAAGAATTCGTTGAAATATTCCAGGCACCAGACAAAAACAAAATTTTTGCTGCCCAGTGTGATAGATAATTGTACTCAATTACTGTTGAATACACAAAATCTTCCTACGGAACATACGAATCTCAATTCTATTTCGTCTTTATGTTGTACCTTGTAGGAGTGCTCCTCTATTGTTTCACTTCCCAAAGTATGATCATTACAACCTCGCGCGCCAGTCAACTATACATTCGTATATATAATGACCCACACAAATAGGAAACCGGAAATAGATAAATGAGTCCCAATTTCTCACCAAATGTCCGCTAGCTGTGTGTGTGTGTGTGTTTTTTTAAAACACTTCTTTTTCTGACTCAATACTATTTCGACCTTATATTCCAGTGTGTAGGAGTGCTCTTCTATTTTTTGATTTCTCAAAATGTGATCGCTACAACCTCACGCGACAATTGACTATGCGACAATTGACCCGCACAAACAGTAAACTGGAAACAGATAAACAATATTGTTTGTTTCACCTCTACTCATTTATACTTAATAATGTCGTACATACGCATATACATACCTACGTACGTACATACATGTATACATACACACACACATACATACATAATGCATACACACACACATACATACGCACACACACGTTCTGTTATTACACACACACACTTGCAGACCCTCACGCACGCACACATATTCACCTCCCTTTTTCACTCTCCTGTCTTAGAAAGAACTTTTCCTCCACCACTTCCTCTTCCGGTCCTTCCACAATGTAACCTCGTGGACATCGTAGTTGATTTTTTTCTTTCTCCGTCTTTCCCTTCTTTGAAATTTCCTTGTTTCCGACGAAGGGCTCCGTCCGAAACGTCATACTCTCTCTCTCTTTCCTTTCCCGAGCGTCTAATAACACTATCCGTATCACGTCCTCACGTTGTTGTTTTTTTGTCTTTTTTGTTTAACTTGTGCATATA
>NC_068982.1:116431755-116442896 GCF_001194135.2 Octopus bimaculoides
CTCTAGAATAGTCTCTTCCTGAGTAGTGGACCAACCAACTACACAGAGGATTCCAAGGTGGCAAACACAAACCAAGACAGGAAAAAATGGACAGTGAAAACAACATTCAAAAGCCGTACGGCCAAACGCAAATCTGAGGTAGAACGCTAGTAGTTCGTCTTGCCTTCACAGCGGCTGGAGTGAAAAGAAAGCTGACCACAGGTCACATGAGAGCAGAGAGGATGGTGGAGGGAGGAAATGGAACAAGGAGGAAGGGACAGAAGCAGTGAAGTAGAGGCCAGGACAGAAGGGTAGATAGGAAGATAGAGGAAGACAGATAGATAAATAGATAGAGAGGATGGTGGAGGGAGGAAATATTTATACATACATACATTTATACAGGAAATGCGCCTACACTTATGCAGGGAAGACGCCTACACAAACTGATTAAAGATGAAAACAATTTAAATTCACGTCAACTGTTGTTGCAGTTGTCATATGCTTTCATAGTTACTGTTGTCCATGCTATGGTTGTTGTTGTTGCTGCTGTGTTTCTATAGCTATGATGTGTAGACCATTGAGTTTTATTACACTACTAAGATATCTATCTTAATAGGTTCATCCATTAAATACATCGTCTCGTTAAGAAATGGAAATGGCACACACGTGTGTGCATGTACATGTGTGAGTGTTGTGTGTGTATACCTTATAACTCTTTCTATGTGTGTATGTATTACACACATATACACTAAGTCGTATACTTCCAACCACCCATCCATATATTCATACACACAAACATACATACATACACGCATGCATGTTGTTTAGTCAAACTGCTTTGACATAAGACCAAAAACATTTCCTTCAACGTTTTAAAATACACTAGGACATCTTCTGTGTGCGTGCATGTATATATATTAATCGAAATGTAGAGTATTATATATCCATTACAGCCGATCTTACCAATTGGTTTTACACTAGGGAGTGTTAGGTAACAGCTTGATTATGTAACCCTGCGCTCATCAGAGGTAGGCGATATGGTAAAAAATATGGCCACTTCTCCCTATTGCTGGAGGTGAATATACACATCCGGTTTGTGGTTACTGTGAAAAAGATGAAACGAATCGAGCAGGGGAGTGAGTTAAGAGTTATGTCCCTTGGTAACAAAACCTCGTCTCTGAGGGTGGTTTTGTTGTAAGCTGGCAAGAATTTTCTGGAAAAAGGTTTGTGGGAAATGTGTCTTTCAAGCTTGTGTTCTTGTGGAAATGGAATGTGTGTTGGGGTACTAAATGTAAAGCCTTTACGGTAGGGGTGGATACACATTTATGATCGTTAGTGTGTTTCCTTTTTTTATGTATTGGTTAAATTCGTGGGGCATTTATATGTACATGCAGTGTATGTAAGAGTACAATATATGTGGAGACTGAGGCGTGTGTTTGTTTGTAGGTGTATTAGTGTATGTTCTGGTCAAACTCTTTGCCGGACTCCCAGGGATTGATGGAGGGCCGAAGTTGGGGGACTGGTGATTATAGTCATGATGGGGCACGCAGTTATGATAGGGTGTATCTCCTTCATGTGGGTAAAGATTAAAAATTCCACTTCTGCTGTTCAAGTAAATACTTGGGTGCTGGGTACTTTTTAAAATCTTTCTTTTTTCAGCCGAGCATATTCTGCTATTGAAGTACGTTTGATATTTCTCTAGAATCTTCTACTTCATGCTGTACTTGGTGGCGCTTTCTTTAAATGACCATACGTGCTTGGTCAGGGTCGTGGCATTACGTATCTCCAGGATGTTGAAGGAAGACTTGTGGTTGTTATAACGGGTTCTGAAGGGCCCTTCAGTTGCTACCACGTATTTTCGTACGTTTGGTTGTCCATTTGGTCCTATTGCTGTTACCTTTGCACAACGGTCTCTCTGTGTTACAGTGGCCGTGTTGTGTTACCGTTACATGAGCATCCTCCCTCTGTTTCAAGTGTTAGACAGAAATATATAAATACCCACTGAAACCCCACCAGAAAAACATAAACAAACACACACAAATACTTACAGTGAAACTTCTATCTCACACTCCCTATGAGTTCATAGTTACGTATACACAAACGCTTGCATACACACGTACATGTATATATGTGCGTGTGTTCATATAAAATTATGTTTAACACATTCGATTGTAATCGGACGTGATAAGACTTACAGTTGCAAGTAAATACATGTTTCGTTTTGAACTGTAGGTCACGTCATTAGATTGTAGGATGCATGTTTTTGCATCGTGGCACTTCATCAGCTACGAAAAACTAACTTGGTTACTCATAACCCAATAAGTATGGGTCTGTGCTTATGAAAACAGCAGTTAGAATGTTCACTGGTGTGCAAATCGCTTGATCAAGAAGAAATTAGATAATTAGTTTTGCATGAAACAGCTTTGAATAAATTATGTTCGTATAGAGTCATGTGTAACAACGTTCGATTGTAATCAAACATGATATGACCTATAGCTGCAAGAATAGTCCCAGGAGAAAATCCACCACCTAGAATTGTGTAAAAACAGGTTTTCTTTTGAATTGTGAATAATGTCTTTAAATCGTAGGACGCATGTGTTTCTGTATATCTGCCTTGTCAGCTGCTTCATGCAACATTAATTATCTCATTCCATTGGGACCAAGCAATTTTTACACCAGCGGATATTCTGTTAATTGTTTGATAAGCATAATCCCATACTTACTGGGTTACAGAGCTTTCAAAGTGAACAAATTTGAATTCAGGATGTAATGAATCAAGATGAAATACCACAAAACATCTTTTTGGATGCTCTAACAATACTGCCACTCTGAGGCTGTAACTGAGAGAGAAAAGCACCACCCTGAGGCAGTAACTGAGAGAGAAAAGCACTGCCCTGAGGCAGTAACAGAGAGAAATTGTAATGATTCTTTGGGATTCTCCAGTACATGCAGACAGAACCATCAAAGCTAATAAACTGGACATTGTTGTGAAAGACCAAAACAATAAAGTCTGTTTATTGATTGACATGATTAACATCATAATATCTTGGCAAAAGAATTTGATAAGCTCAGAAAATATAAAGATTTGCTCATTGAAGTTGAAAAAATGTGACATCCGAAGGCAATTACAATACCAGTGATTGTGGGAGCACTTGGAGTGATCAAAAAGGAACTGTAGATTATTTGTAAATGAACAATCTAGTGTGTTTATTTTAATGGCCTACCAATGTATATAGTGAGTTCCTTTGGCCTAGGGGTGGGAAAGACACTTGGCAAGAAACGGAAACAAAATTGAAAGAAGAAAAATAATAATAATAACAGCAACAATAATCAGGTGATGATGATTACTTTATTAGATATAAGCAGTGAAAAAAAGAGAGATATTCCAAAAATTAGAAAAAAAAAATCAAATGCAGTGACATGTTACATGCTGTTAAAAAAACAGAAGGATTAAGATGTGCAGTTAACACAAATTGTATGGAAAAAAATAGTGTGAGTAATACTGTAAGCGTTAAAATAAATTAAGTAAGTAGTAAAATACTAAGTAAGTAGTAAAATAAACCACAAGTTAACTCCTAAAATAGGAAAGCCACTTAAGGTAGATCATGGCACTGAAATCAGTTAATAAACAACTTAATCTGTGAGATAAAGCTATTCAGGACCTGCTACTGTTATCCAGCTTTCATGAAATTTACTCGAGATGAGGATGTATTTCTCCGTCTTCATCTTCTTTGCCATGAAATACTAGTAGAAGACAATTCAGTTTCTCTCACCACACCAAACAAAAGATGTTCTACATGAACCAACCTGGGAACTTTTACATGGCTAGCAAGAAATAGCTGTTAACTTTCCCTCATATCACATCATACTGTCTTGAATATAAAAAGGACAGATTGGATAATGTAGTGTTAAAAAGGTAGGATGGTCATAGCTGGATAGTTATTGAGTATAGGTTGGCAAGCTATTGTTGTTTTTGTCATTGTTTAACCCCAGGTTAACTTTAATCAAGTAGATGCATGGTCAATGACATTCCAGCTGTAACCATTCTACCATTTTGTATATCTATGACTATATTGGTTTCAAATTTTTGCATAAGGCCAGCAAGTTTGTGGGAGTGGGTAAGTCAATTACATCAACTCCAGTGATCAATCGGTACTTATTTTATTGACCCTGAAAAGATAAAAGGTAAAGTCAACCTTGATGGAATTTGAAGTCAGAATATAAAGATGAAAGAAATGCTGCTAAGTATTTTGCCTGGCATGCTAATGATTCTTCCAGTTCATCACCTTTATATCTAGGACTGTATTATCAAATGTGACTTACTATTTTGAAGATGAGAGTATCTGGTTTGACAAAGATTGATCTTGAGTGCTATTTCTAGTATGTCAAGCAATCACATTGGCTCACCTGCTGGCTCATTTATCAGAAAAGCAAGCTAAACATCAAGAACATTTTCATTCCACTCTCAAGTCATCTTTTGTCAGTTACCAACATGCTATTTTGAAGTAATTTTAACAAATTAAATTTCTGAGATTGTCATTGTTTTAATTCTTCTTTCATCTCACTACTGAGCTTACTGGCTTATCTATTAGCTTAGGTCTACAGATTGATGCAGGATATTAAGTTATATAGAATGATGTCAACACTTATATGACAGATTTGATGATAGGAAAATAATCAATCGTTATGTTCTAGTCTATATTAACTTATAGAAAGTAAATGATTTGAATTTCCCAGTTCTGACTTTGTTGAAGATTGTGTTCTTTGTGAGCATTTACTCACCCTTCTGATTTTGAGATTTCTTTAGAAGGATGAACAAGGACAAAACTGGATTTTATTATTGATGTTAATTATTATTGCTGATGAGTAGCTGTTGTCTATATTGTTGACACTGCTGTTCATCTTACTGTTGCAGATGTTGTAGGCATTGTTGTTGTCTCTTACTGGTCTTGAAACTTTTCTATATACAATTGATTTTTATAATACTGCTATTGTGGTTATTATTTTTGATAATGGTAATCATCATAATGACATTTATGATGATCATTATCATCATCATAATGATTACAAAGATGTCATTGTTATGATTCTTTACCAATAACCAGCCAGCAATGAGCCAAACTTCCACAGCCGTCTCTCACTCATGTTTATATCGTTCAAAGATGGCAGTCATTTCTTCCATGGGTTTAGGAGCAGGAATGAAATCTATCTTTACAGTACTTGGCTGCATCTTCCACTGGGCCCTTCTAGCTAATTCTAATATTGTATAAAGGATGGACAATCTGGCAAAGTCTTTCCCTACACAACGACGAGAAGCAGCCCCAAAAGGTATGAAATCAAACGCTGAGTGATCATCTGCTGTCTCTAACCATCGATCAGGATTAAAGGTCATTGGATTGTCGAAAGTGGAATCACCAATGTGTTGATCTCGTATGGAACAGACAACTCTCCAGTTGGCTGGGATGGTGTAGCCCTGTTAAATACAGAATTCATTGAATAAGACTGTGTTAACCATTCTAACATACTGACATATAGGTAGATGTCTAACATGTAAACATACGCAGACTCTCTCTCTCTCTCTCTCTCTCTCTCTCTCTCTCACACACACACACAAATACACACACAAGCACACCATTTTTAATGATGGAACTCAAAGGTAAAGTTATGAATGACAGGATGTAAATATTGGCTTCAAAAAACTCTCTGGATAGAAAAAGTCAAAGGTTGTTTGTGAAATTTACATCTTCTGTAAAGATGATAGTCTTTGGTTTTCAAAAAAAGGTTTTCTAAATCCAATATTTGCACACTGTTATTTATAACTTTATATACTCTGAGTTCCACCCTTAAAAACAAATTATTTCTCATCTTGAAATTTCTAAATTCTTATGATGTAATCAATACATATATTTGTATGTATGTAAACTGATTAAAAATACTACACACGCACACACACACACACACATACTTTACTCATTTATTTGTTTCAGTCATTTGACTGTGGCCATGCTGGAGCACCGCCTTTAGTCGAGCAAATCGACCCCAGGACTTATTCTTTGGAAGCCTAGTACTTATTCTATCTGTCTCTCAACACACCAGCATCGGTTGTCAAGCGATGTTGGGGGGATAAACACAGACACACAAACACACACACATATATACATACACATATACACATATACGACGGGCTTCTTTCAGTTTCCGTCTACCAAATCCACTCACAAGGCTTTGGTCGGCCCGAGGCTATAGTAGAAGACACTTGCCCAAGGTGCCACGCAGTGGGACTGAACCTGGAACCATGTGGTTGGTAAGCAAGTTACTTACCACACAGCCACTCCTGCACCTATGCATATATACTAAGTCTAATACCTACACAAATTCATAACTGTCTACATCATCATCATCATGTATTATAAGTCTTACTAGAGTGTCAGCAAACACTTTGTTCCATTTTCCACTACAATAGAATAGTAGAAGTTGTCATGGAAGAAATGTGCCATGAATGGTTCCACACATCCTTTTCACAATGAGGTGCAATCAGTTAAGAGAAAGCAATGATTCAACACCATTTTGACTGGAACCATTTTTTTTTTTTTTTTATCAAACCCAGAAGGATGAAGGCAAAGTTGATTTCATTTGAACTTGAAATCAGAAAGCAAAACCAGAAACAAATACTACTAGGCATTTAACTAATGATTCTGGAACTAACATCTCTGCCAATCACCTGTTCCAATGTATATACATACTAACACTTATGCATTCACACATAAATATATATATATCAGGGACATGCTGCCTAGGTAGGCAAGGTAGGCAGTACCGACCTTGAATAAAATAGATAGATAGCAACATTTTCCTTTTTTATGAAAATATATGCACCTAATTCAATAAAATTATGACCTTTTCTACATCGGACACTAAACTCCGCTTGCGAAGACTTGTTCAGGCAAGTGAAATCGAACTAAATTCGATGACTGGCACTCGTGCCAATGTCATCTCCTTCATTGGACACGGAACTCAGCTTGCGAAGACTTATTGGGGCAAGCGAAAGTGAAATCGGGATAGCACCTGTGCCCAGCGTCGCCTTTCTGGCACTTGTGCCCGTGACATGTGTAAGGATTTTCGGGCGAGATGGCTGCCAGTGCCCCTGGACTGGCTCTTGTGCTGGTGGCACATAAAATACACCATTTTGAGTGTGGCCGTTGCCAGTACTGCCTGACTGGCCTTCGTGCGGGTGACACGTAAAAGCACCCACTACAATCTCTGAGTGGTTGGCGTTAGGAAGGGCATCCAGCTGTAGAAACTCTGCCAAATGAGATTGGAGCCTGGTGTTGCCATCCGGTTTCACCAGTCCTCAGTCAAATTGTCCAACCCATGCTAGCATGGAAAGCGGATGTTAAACGATGATGATGATGATGATGATTCTAATTACTATGCATAAAATACAAAATATTTTATTTTTTTCGTAGATTAGGTAGGCATAATTCGCCCCTGCCTTTCAATCTCAGTATTTAAGCTATGCATAGAACTGCTGTAGTACATGTGCTGCATACACTCCTACAACACCATTTTCTTTATGTGCTATAAAGGCAGAAGTATATCTACATTCAACTCAGTTGCATGTCTGTGTTTCACTTATTTTTTGTGTGTTTTATTATATAAACGTCACCAACTGCCTACCCTGAGTAATTACTGATGGCACATGCCTTATATATATATATATATATATATATATATATATATCATCATCATCATCATCGTTGATGTCATCGTTTAATGTCCACTTTCCATGCTGGCATAGGTTGGATGGTTTGACTGAGAGCTGGCGAACCAGAAGGCTACACCAAGCTCCTATCCGATCTGGCAAAGTTTCTACAGCTGGATGCCCTTCCTAATGCCAACCACTCTGAGAGTGTAATGGGTGCTTTTTACATGCCACCGGCATGAGGGCCAGTCAGGCAGTACTAGCATCGACTATGCTTGACTGGAGCTTTGTATGTGCACTGGCATGGGAGCCAGTCAGGTGGTGCTGGCAATGACCACGCTCGAACGGTGCTTTTTACGTGCCACTGGCATGGGACCAATTAGCTGGCACTAGCATCAACCACGCTCGAATGGTGCTTTCTCTCCTGTAACATCACAATTTTCTCTCACACACTATCTTGCAATCTGAAATACTTCAGTTCTTTGGTCTTCATATCACTGAACATTGGCAAACTTCTTTTCTGCTTCTCCCTTGGCTATGTATACCTGTCACCCAGCCTCCCTTCTGGCTATCTAGTATAGTTCCCTGCTACCCCTACTTTTCCAGGATTTCCAGGCTTTTGAGGCCTGTTTCATTGCTCTAATGGCCTTGTCTACCATATTATTTCACCACCACATTACTCTAGGTCTGGAAGGGACATTGCACCAGCCGCAGATTTGGTCTGTGGTGCTCAGTAAGCTGTCCCATAGGAATTTCCAGTCACCCTCTATGTCCGAAGTCTGTAGCTCCTCTTCCCTCTCATTAAATTTCTCATTGAGGACGTCCCTAAATCTCTGACCATGTGAAGGGTTCTTTAGCTTCCAAATCCTTCTTTTCTGGATTGGTCTGCTTCTTGGCATCCTTCTGGCCTCGAATCTAAAGTCATTAATAACTAGTCTATGCTGGGGGGTACATTCCCACTGTCTGGTGAGGATGAAATCCCTCTGTTGAGTGAGGATGAAATCAATCTGGCTAGCAGAGTCACCTGATTGATAGGTTTCCGGATGGCTGTCTATCTTCCTAAAGTTAGTGTTGCAGATTAATAGGATGTATGCATCACAGAACTCTAGTAGCCTAGTTCCCTTTATATTTCAGGAACCAATTCCATGGCCCCTGTGAACACTATGGAAGATACTGGATTGCTGTCTGACATGCCCATTAAAATCTCCACTCGTCTTTGAGGTAGCCTTTAGAAGGGTATCATAAAAGTGCTCCTTCTGATCACTCAGTAGGCCCACTTGTGGGGCGTAGGCAAAGATAATTGTAGTTATACTATTCTGCAGGACTAGCCTGAACTTAAGCACTATCGCATACCCTGACTACCTCTATGACCTTATCCCCCTCATTTCTCCGCAAGGAGTATGCCTACACCCCCTACTCCATCACTGTTGCTTTCCCAGAAGATTTTATACCTATGTGCCTTGCCAGTGAAGACCATGGCTGAAGCTCCTCTCCACCTTACCTCTTGTATGCAGCATATATCAACACGTCTCCGTTCAAGCATTTCTACAATCTCACTAGATCTACCTTTCAGTATGCCTACATTGACAGTGCCAACTCTAAAAACTGGAAACAGAATGTGTGAGGAGGCATGAGGAGGGGAGATGTTGTTCAGTGCTTGAAAAGAAGAAAGTTTTTGTGTTCATTTGATAGACATGCTACACCTGTTCTCACTTTTGACTTGTCATCATTCAAACATTCAAGCGTGTTAAGATTGTTACCCCTACTGGGGGTAGGAGTCGGTGTTAGCAGTGTTGTGAGTATAAGCATTATGGACATCATAGAAAATGTAAATCTAAGCATTACTTGTGTTGCAGATATAAGTAAATCAATAAAGATAAATAAAAGAGAATATGAATATCAATATGCCAATGTTAGATTAAGAAGGTGGGCAGCTAATCTAGTTGCATTTGTCCTGGTGGAGAGAGTGGGGAGAGGAAATTGCAGGTATGATAGAGGATACCACCAGTGTTGGAGAGGGTTTCTAGTGGGAGAAGAGAGAAACAAGCACACACACACACACACACACACACAGAGGAACAAGCATGCACATACAGCCCATTAGCTTTCTCTTTCCATTTTGATGCATCCATGGAAATTACCGAGTAATTTGTTGACAAATTTCGAGTGAAAACAAAAGATAGCTGATTAAGTAGGTGGGCAATTATAACTAGTTGCATTTGTCCCGGGAGGGAGAAGATTGCAAGTATGATAGAGGATACCACTAGGGGGTTTCCGGTTAGAGAAGAGAGATATCTGGTGATGGTGGTGGGAGAAGAGAGATATCCAGCATTGATGGTGGGAGAAGAGAGAGATATCTGGTATTGGTGGTGGTGGTGGGGGGAATGGGCGGGCGCACCACGAACAAGCAAGGGTTAATTTAGAGAAATGGTACAAAAAAATATGTAACCAACTTGAGAACACAGGAGGGGAGGAGAGATTTCATTTAGAAAATCACATGAAGAATTAAGGTGAAACAAAGGCTGAGAGAGAGAGATTAGGAAGTTATATATTGAAGGGTCAATTTAAATAATTAGCTTATGAAATTAGGTATTAGTAAATAATACATATTAAAGTATTACTAGCAAATGGCAAATGAATGCATGAAAAGATCGAAAATCAAGAGAATATCTCAGCTTAGTAATGCATAACTGGGCATCCATGGAATGAATTGCATGAAAAGCAGGGAAGAAAACATGTGAGTAAAGTGCTTTATAGATATGCTACGACCTGAGCCCCACCTGTAAGATCATGCACTGTTTATCTTGATATGAGATCACCATGTTGTGCACATATGGTTGTGATGCATGTGGCTGGTGTACCCTTATCAGATGGGTAGCCATGATGGGTATATTGGGCTTCATATAATTGTACTTCAGTGTCACTTTGATGGCATGCACTACTCTCTCACTCAATAATAATCATGGTTTCAAATTTTGACACAAGACCAGAAATTACTTCAGTTACATCAATGCCAGTGCTCAACTGGTACTTATTTTATCAACTCTGAAAAGATGAACAGCAAAGTCAACCTTGGTGGAATTGGAACTCAGAATGTAAAGACAGATGAAATACTGCAAAACATTTTATTCGGCATGCTAACGATTCTACCAGCTTGCCACATTATTATTATTATTATTATTATTATTATTATTATTATTATTGTTATTGTTATTGTTGTTGTTGTTGTTGTTGTTGTTGTTGTTGTTGATAATAATAATAAAAAAACTGTTTTCAGTATTTAAGGAAGCTGACAAATACAAACAAGAAATCAATCTACCTAACAAATACGAAGAAGAAGAAGAAGAAGAAGAAGAAACAACAAAAGCTATAAAACAAATGAAATCCAAACTAAAACTAGAACAGCAACGGACCATGATAAAACGATGGCAAGAAAAGCCCCTTCATGGCAAATACTGGG
>NC_068982.1:116444226-116452423 GCF_001194135.2 Octopus bimaculoides
AAATAAAATTAATTGCAACGACAAAAGCACATGAAAAATTAGCTAGCAGATGGGAACAGAAACCTCTGCATGGCAAGTATGTGGCTCGTAGCAAACAAGCTGATGTCGACCAGAAACACACGCATCAATGGTTACGAAGCTCACGGCTAAAAGCAGAGAGTGAAGGTTTCATATTAGCTGCTCAAGATCAAAGCTTATTAACCCGGAACTACCAAGCCAATGAGATGAAAAATGGAGCTGACCCAAAATGCCGATTTTGTAACGATGCGATTGAAACTATAGACCACCTAATCTCAGGGTGTAGAGTCTTAGCACCTGTAGAATATAAAGCAAGACATGAATGAGTTGGCTAGTATTTACACTGGACAATATGTCGGTATTATAAAATCAAAACCGCTGACATATGGTATAAACACCAAACAGAAGCTGTGACTGAGGGACAAAATGTGTCAATTCTCTGGGACTTCCCCGTACATACCGATAAAACTATAAAAGCTAATAAACCGGATATTATTATAAAAGATCAGACAAAAAAGATGTGTTTATTAATTGACATGAGTATTCCTTGCTATCACAATATAGTGGCGAAAGAATTTGATAAGATCAATAAATATAAAGACTTGCTAATAGAAATTGAAAAATGTGGCATCTCAAGGCGACTACCGCATCAATAGGATCTCTAGGAATGATTAAAAAAGGTACAGAAACCTATTTGAAAATGATACCAGGCCTACCATCCCTACAGGAAGAGCAAAAAATCGTGTTAACTGGAATGAGTCATGTACTGAGAAGAGCATTATCGCAGCAGACTTGGTTTCTTAGAAGCAGAATACATATTGTAACAAAATTAGGCACTTCAGTGTTTGGACTCTTGTCTTGCTATTTAATGTAGAAGAGCCTGCAGAGATATAAGGTATAAAAATGATTTAGCCATCATAAAAGTCTGCTGTAAATGGCCCCTATCTAGCAGGTATAGAGGAGTATGACTCAGTTTGGTGATGATACTAAAATCTTTATTTTCTTTATTTAAAATCTTTATTTTTCCATACTGTAGAATATATATATATATATATATATATTCTAGATGAAGCACTTACCTCTTACCCAGGGACAAAGGGTAAGACCATCTACTCTTTTCCTATCACTTCTGGATAATCCCGCTAGCTCCAGAACTGGGGGGATATTAACCCGAGCCAGGGCCTGCTTAATGTTTAAGTTTAGCTGGGTGTGACGAGTGAAACGATCAGCATTTAGTCTTTTCACAAGTCTCCCTCACTTAACTTCTTTTGCCATATTCACTTGACATAGGTAAACTGCCTGACAAGGGAATTTTCAAGAAGGACAAGGGTGATAGCTAAATGTATCCCACATGTAACAACAGCCTTTGACAAAGTCCACGTATTGGCAACACTGGACACAGTGCAAGCAGACCAGCTTCATTGTTCTACATTCATCTCAGGTACATCAAGTTGCTTGTATATTTTTGTAGAGTTTATATTATAAAGGCAATGCTGACAGCAATGCCAAGCTAGGGATTTCTGGAAATTATCCATAGTCCTCAGGCCAAAGGATCAGTTCCATCACAGGAAACACAGACAAAATGGAACTGACCAGTTCCACAGGATCCTGCTCACTTCAGTAACAATATACAGGTAAAGATTTTTGAAGATAGACTTTTAAAACACAGTTAAAACAAGCTAAACTTACAAGTAGTTTGAAGGAGCATCTTGCTGATACTAAAACAACAACAACTATAATGACAATAATGGTTTCGAATTTTGGCACACAGCCAACAATTTTAGGGGAGTGTTAAGCCAATTACATTGACTCCAGTATTCAACTGGCACTTATTCTATCAACCCTGAAAGGCTGAAAGGTAAAGTCAACCTTGGAAGAATTTGAACTCAGAACATAAAAAGCTGGAAGAAATGCCACTAAACATTTCATCTGACATGCTGACTATTCTGGTAGCTCAACAACTTAATAATAATGATAAGTTTAATTTCTTACCTCAAGCTGGAAAGGTTTAACCACCTTCCGATAAACACCTCCGACTGGAGGTAGTCGACGAAGTATCTCTTTAAATACACATTGTAGGTAATTCAATTTTGGTATATGGTCTTGTGTCACAATTGGATAATGGATTCCATCATGTGACATCAGCCCAAACTCGTTAAGCTCTTCTCTTAATTTCTGCAACACTTTAGGATGATTAGCCAGTAAATACAGGGTTGAAAAAGAAGAAACTGTTGTTGTTAAGTTGCCAGCAAAGATTATCTCTAATATAGAATCTTCTATTTTTCTCTCTATGTTTCCATCACGGTTTTCTTGTAGCATGCAATGAAGAGAATTCAAGAAGTCTTTGGGTTGTGCTTGACACTTTGTCTCCTTATTGTTCTGACATAAAACTGATCGAATAATGGAACATATTTCAGCCCGAGCTTTCATACTCTTGACAAAACAAATAGCAAAAAGAGAAATTGAAAATATCGCATGGAATGAGGTTACAGGAGGTTGTAACATTCATACATTTACCAAATAAATAGATATAGCTGGATATTGAAACTGATTAAGAAGCACATATTCTATATCAGCATGAGAGGTACTAAATCATCTCTATAATCACTAACAAGCACAAGATCACATACACTGTAGGAAAGAGTACAGTGCATTAATTAATAAAAATTAACTCTGGAAGGATGAAAAGCAAAGTTCACATGGCCAGAATTTGAACTCTGAATATAATAAGACACATTTACATACTGTTCTATATTTAAGAGATGAGGAATTATGTACATTATTTACATTATTAACATTCGACAGATATTTGTCCTCATCTTGTTTGTTGTTAACACAACATTTCCGCTGATATACCCTCCAGCCTTCTTCCAGTGTCTTGGGGAAATTTCAAACCTTGGTTCTCATTCCTAAGGTATTTTCCAATGTTATTATTATTATTATTATTGTTATTGTTCAGGTCACTGCTTGGAATTGAACTTGGAATCTTGGGGTTAGTAGCCTGCGCTCTTAACCACTTCACCATATACCTGTCCGTCGAAGGTAAATAATGTAAATAATATACATTTACATATTGTTCTACTGATTATAACATCTGGTATACTTTTTAATAATCTCAATGATTTCTTTTAATTCATTTTAATCAATTACTTTTAAATAACAACAATAATACAAATAATCCTTTCAACTATAGACACAAGGCCTGAAATGTTGGGGGAGGGGGTAAGTTGATTACATAGACCCCATTGCTCAACTGATACTCATTTTATCAAGCTGAAAAGGATGAAAGGCAAAGTCAACCTCAGCAACATTTGAACTCTGGACATAATGATGGACAAAATACCACTAGGCATTTTGCCCAGGGTGCTAACAGTTCTGCTAGCTCACTGCCTTAATAATAATGATAATAATAATTATAATAGAGCATGTCCCTTAGTGGCTGACAATATGGGCATCTCTGAAAATGAGCAGTAGTGGGAGAGTATCATGGCCATGTGTTGAAAGGAATACTTTGGGGTTTGGATAATTCACCTTTGGAAGCATGGGTGTTTTGTTCAACATCCTTAAACAACCCTTATTCAGTGTGTGAACAAGATACTGCTCTACAGGTAGGTAAGAGTGGGCAATGAGTTTAAAGAAGATATAAAGTAAGGTTGATGGAAAGAAGTAAACCATGTTGGTTGAGTGTAAACATGAAATAACATTATTAATAATAGTGTAGATAGATAAACTAACCTTGTAAAAACCAGTACCAGGTATATTGAGAGGTATTGACATTAGGTTCTTCTCAAAGGTAGTTATTTCTTTGATAAGTTTTTGTATAACAGATTCATCTAAGTCATTTCTTATGAAATATTTTATCACACTCCTGACTGTCATATCACGACACTGCTGAACAGGATCAATAATACCACTGTTTATCCAGGACTCTATTTTCTCAGAGGCTGTTGTCTGGAAATGATCCAAGTGAGATTTCAGCTTAGATGGTGTCATTGTTTTGAGGAGTAAACTTTTATGTTGGCGATGGTGGTTACCAGAACTCACTGCTAATGAATAAGAACCGACAAGAGACTGAGTAGATGGTGGCCAGAAGACCTGTAAGATTTTAGTGTCTCCCATCATCAATGTACGAATATTATCACTACCACACACTCGGACGGTTGGGCTGCCAAATATATGGGTCTTATAAACCCTACCATATTTGGAGTGACGTTGGAAGGTGAATTTTTCCTGTGAAAATATGGTAAGGAGAGACTGTAGCATATTACTGGTATTTACAAAACAGATGTATGAAATAGAACAAAGATAAAAATAATACAATAGTAGAAAAATTGACATAGCAAAGGATGAGACAAGGAAAGGAAAGGAAAGGAGAGAGGCAAGAAGTTTACTGTAATGGACTGCAAAGTTTTGAAGCTTTAGTTTCCATGTAAGTCTCAGGGAAGTAATGTAATCATTTGCTTTGTGTTTGTTTTCCCATTCTTGTATGAGTTGGATGATTATATTGAGGCACGGTTTTTACAAATTGAATACCCTTCCTAACATTAACTCTTACCTGTTTTATGTTTATAAGCTACTGAGAGAAGGAGGGGAAGTAGCCATGACCTTCCCATATTGATGAGACTAATAATGTTGAAATACTGGTTGAACATCTGTAGGGAGAAGTCAATAGTAAAAAGGGAAAATAATGTGGGGAGAAGGAATTCCATGGAACTATTGTTTTGGGAATGAAAGATTATAAAGCATTGAGGTAAGGCACACAAACAGATACTGAAGAGACAAGTGGATCAATTAGACCTGGGTAGTTAGCTAGATCAGAGCAGCATAAGCCACATAAATATTGATAGATGAAAGACAGAGAAAATGTTATGTACAAGTGGAAGATGTTTGCTCTTGAACATATAGAAATGTAACAGTTTTTTTTAGATATGATAAAACTGTATTTCCTATACATTAAAGTCAAGCTTTTTAGCCACTTTATGAAGGGGCAATCATCACATCATTAAAGATCTGCTGAATCTGTTTTAATGATATGCTGTTGTTCCCAATGCAATTTGCCTCAAAGACAAGTGTACCTTCATCCAGTTTCCTCAAGTCTCATTTTTGTCACAATTAAAGTAGGCCCATTTAAGCTTGCCAGTTTAACCACCCTCCTTTACCGTTCATAAAATACACTGGAGGGCAGCAACACCCTGTCTTCTATCACCATTATCTTCAACTGGTATTTAGAGAAGTTGAAGGCTTCAGCAGAGAAAAAAAAAACCCTGCACACAACCCTATCAGTTGTGTTCATTACATAACTTCTTCATTGCAGCCACAGGGCAGAGGAAGATTAGCTGCTTTTCTTTGCCAAAGAAATGTGATTGGTTGATTTTCATCATAAACTCAGCTGACCTTGGAACTGTCAAACATGTAATAGCAGCTGTGCAATATAAGCCAAGTAGTCCATAATACACACGCATATAGCAATTGCATGTATGACAGCTTTGTTGTTCTATGTGTATCTAGAACAAATCAGGCTGATGATACTGCTATAGTTGTAGTGTTTGTTCTGAACAGGCAATGTTCCCCTTCCTCCTAATACTGTTAGGTCAAGGACTTTAAAGTTGTTTATATTTTGCAACCAGAAATTATTCTACAAGAGATTATTTAGATTACCCACAATTATTCAGAATATTCTCCAGCCAGGTGAATGCACTGAGTGACTGGCATATTACAGATGCCGAACACCGAACCTCGGTCAGTGTTTGGTCCAAGACAGCAGGTCAGTTAAAGAAATGAACTGTAGGAAGATGTTTTACAGAAAAGGCTATCAAACTTATTTACCATTGTCATATCCAGGAATCTCTTCAGATGTGTCAGTCTCAATATGTTTTTGGGCATTGTCAAAGAAAACATTTCAAGACCTCCTTGAGTGTTTGCTGGCAGATGATAGCTCTACCAAGTAGTGAAAACTGTCTTTTCTACAAGAAGTGAAAGGGTATGTGCTCTGATCTGGTCAGATATTTCATCTGACTAGTCATGATGGTCTGATGGTAGAGCCACCAAAATAATGAAGGCGTTCACCATTCTCACTTGGTCTTTCAGGAACAGTTTCCTCTTGGTTCATTTCTGAGCAAGACTGGCAATCCTACTCATGACCTCTTCTCTGTTTCTCTCTCCAAATTGTGGTCTAACTTGAACCAGAACCTGAGGATCTTAACCAGATCCTCAATCAAACCACAGAAGTTGCCGACCAGGAGAAGCAGCTTCTGTTTGTAACCAGCAACAAAGCAGTCTCTCCAAGAGCTGAGGTGCAAGACTACTGACTTGTCCTGGTAGAGAGGATATGCTGGGTAATGCAAGGAAAAAAGATGTGATGGCTGCTATTGAGATTATTGTGATCATTGTTTTAATCGATCAGTGCTGATCTGGGGTTAAAGAACAAGCAATAATAAATAAAACATAAATAAAAAATAAAAATAATTATTAAACCAAAAGAAATAATTAAATAAAAAAGAAATAAAGCATGAATCACCTTCAACTTTAAAAAGGTAAGCGTTTCTCCGATCAAAGGGAAATAACCCATGGTACCAGGTGGTAAGTTATACAGTTTGGTGATCAAACGAAAGTAAAAACAATGTGATATGGAGATTAAAGCTAGTGAGAGGATGACAGAGGCTGCATAGAAGATATAACTGGAAGTATTTTCCACCAGGGACTGGAATAACGACGTCATTGTTGAAAATTGGTCTGGAAAGAGAAAGTATATAGGTTTGTTTTAACAAGCAGGACGAATACAATTTTTTTTTGTTTCCTATAATAAACTTTTATTGGAATATAAGTATGTATATGATACATCTATAACATAAAACCATATTAAAAATGCAAATCCAAAACCGGGAGCAAGAAAAATAGAAAAAGAGGAATAAAGAAAGAGAAAGAAAAAAATAAAGAAAATAAAAGAAAATAAAAAAAAGGGAAAAAACACAATTCAGCACCAAGTGCCTCAATTGGTCGCGTACCGCAAGGTTCAGCGGAACCGACTGGATGGAGCAAGCCAACACGCTCGCGACATTACCATGGGCGACGGCGAGGGATGTCCTGGAGCAGTGGAATAGCCAACCACCCTCACGGGCATCACCTGACTGCTCGGTTAGGCGAGCCGCCAACAACGACAGGAACGTCGCCGTTAGCGGATCAACCCCATCCAAACATCGCAAATGCCATAAGCTGGAAGAAATGGTTCACTGATAGGTCTCGATACTTAAGGATTTTGTTCCGTTCGGCTACGGAAGCAGTGACCCTTCCGTTTACCGCAGCATCCAGGATGTGGGAGGGAGCAAAGGGGTCACAGACTGTGACGTCCTAGATGAAGCACTTACCTCTTACCCAGAGACAAAGGGTAAGACCATCTACTCTTTTTCTATCACTACTGGATAATCCCGCCGGCTCCAGAACTGAGGGGATATTAACCCGAGCAAGGGCCCGCTTAATGATTAAGTTTAGCTGGGTGTGACGAGTGAAACGATCAGCATTTAGGAGGCAAGACAGACTGTGAAGACCTATGGAGTCGAGGAGCCTGCTACAACGACATCTCAGTTCCTCACAGACGTCGGTTGTGTGTGTGTGTAACGTAAAGAATAGGGATTTGGAATTCCGAGCAGGTACTGTGAAGACAGGAATCTCGCAGTTAGTGGTCCGACCCCACCAAAAGTCTCGAACGCCACAGGATGGAAAATGTAGTTGGCCGATAGATCGCGGTATTTCAGGATTTTGTTCCGCTCGGCTGCAGAAGCTATGGATCTCGCCCTGACTGCAGTGTCCAGGATGTGAGAAGAAACAAAGGAGTCTCTAACTGTGACATACCAGACAAGGTCTCTGCCTTGCGACCAGGGGCACAGGGTGAGGCCGTCAGGTCTCTTCCCATCACATCGGGACAATCCAGATGGTTCCAAAATGAAGGGGATGCTTACCTGGGCCAAGCTCTTCTTGAGTGTCAGGTTCAACTCCGTATGACGCGCGAAGTGACCAGCATTCAGGCGGCAAGAAAAGCCATGGAGGCCTGTGGAGTCGAGGAGCCTTCCGCGACAGATTAAACCCGTGAATACGTCAGCTCCCACTCTGAAGGCAATGGAGACACGGAGTTCGTCTATGCTGAGTAGGCCACCAACATTGCCTGAGTATTTGGCGCTAGCAG
>NC_068982.1:116453284-116456982 GCF_001194135.2 Octopus bimaculoides
TTCTGACTGCCTCCTTCACTTTAACTTTATCCTTCAAAATAGTAGAGATGGTAGAATGTGCCAGGCCCGTATCGTCTGTGATAGCTCTCACCTTTTTCCCGCCTTCGTAGTCTGTAATGATTTTCATTTTCGTGTCAAAATCAATAGCTCTCCGTTGTTTCTTGGCGCTTCCTGCTGCAGGTGAATACGTATTCTTCCTCTTTGGAGGCATCTTGTAGTATGGGGTGCAAGAGATAATGGAAAAAAGAAACGAAATAGTAATATAGGTACAGAGAGCGTCACTGTGTTGCCTGGCTGACCACAGGCGGGAGAGTGAGAGAGCGAGCATGTCGGAGGGTGAGGCTGGGTGCTCGGGATGCGCTGCCGTCACGACGGCATATCTCGTACAACGCACAATACAACAGTCACAGTTTTTAAGTTTTTATATTTTGTAAAGTATGTAATGACGTCTCGTAAAGTTCGTCGTAACTCCGAATGGTCGTTAAATAGATCGGTCGTTAAATGAGAACAGTCTCTCTCTCTCTCTCTCTCTCTATATATATATATATATATATATAATACAAATAATATATGAGAAAATGCATGTATACGTACATGTATGTACATACCTACATCTACATGTATATATATAGATGCGTATCTGGGTACAGGACGTTGCAAAAAAAACGTGGACAAAATGATAAACAGAGTACAGAAAACACACAGGCTACATAGAGAACATTTCCTTCATCAGCTGCCACCATTCTAAAACTAAGCGTTTCGAAGAGTTAGGGCAGGACGCATCGTTAGAATGGCTCTTCCCACGGACCACAAATTAAATTTGTACCATGATACACACGCACACACACACACACACACACACACACACACATATATATATATATATATACGTATATATTATATATATATATATATACGTATATATTATATATATATACGTATGTATGTATGTGGGATGTGGGAGTGGATGCGTGTATGTATATACACATACATGAGCGCACGTGCACATATATGTATACATACATATTCAAATACTTGTTCATAGAAGTTTGTGGTCTAGTGGTTGAGCTCATAATCATAAAGCTGTGGGTTCGATTCCCGAGGCAGACAGTGCGTTACGTCCTGGAGTAGGTCATTTTATTTTCTTTTGTCTCAGACTACTCAGTTGAAAAGTAGCCTTTTATTTTCTCCAGTTGTCACGTATGGTGTGTGTGTGTGTGTGTGTGTGTGTGTGTGTGTGTGTTTGAAAACAATCCGAGCGCAACTAATATCATTCAGTTACTTTTTTCCTAACCCGTTGACGTGTACATTTGACTAAAAAATCTGACTGCACAAAAACTCTGTTTGTATATGTTAACATTGTTTATCTTACATGTCACAAACACACACACACACGCGCCACACGCACACATACATACACGCACACATACATACACGCACATATACACACGCACATACACATACACACATACATCCTTTAATTCTATTCTTCAGTGATTACTTCAATTACCTAAAATAACACGAAAACATTCTATAAAATCTAACGTCGTACTTTGCGTCACAAACTGATGACTTACTTCAAGGTTCGATAATTTCACAGAGTTTGTTATTACGCTCAATATTAGTCTATGTTTAAACAGTTTCTGTGATCAGAGATGCATTAACTGAGGAATTACTCTCTGTCTAGTAACAATTGTACGGTAAATAAAAGGCTGCAGCTGTAGACATGAACAGAAGATAATATTGTTTGCTATGTGGACTGTAATAGGAGATTGCAGATGAAGACGCCAGTGGATGATGAAATTGTCTGTCCTGTGGAAGACAAGCGAGCTAACGAGGCAGCCTCTATGTGATAGTTTATCCTGCTAAATATAGCAACCTAGAAGCGTCATCTTGATCAAACCATACCTTTATGGTATTTAAAAAAGTAAGTACACATTTAATAATGCAGTCGTTGTCGTCATCATCATCATCATCGTCATCAGTAGCGGCAGCATCGTTTTAACATCCAATTCTCCATGCTAGCATGGATCGCACAGAATTTGTTGAGGCAGATTTTCGACAGCCGGATGCCCGGCCTGTCGCCAACCCTCCTCTGTTTCCAGTTAAAGTAATATTTCTTCATTCTAACGACGTTTCTTTCTTTTAACGAAAGAGTGGAAACGAAGGACGGTGACACTCGTTTACAACTATCTCACGATATCAACACAAGAAGACACTAACACATACACACATCATGGACTCTCCTGCCATAGCTCACTTCCTCTACCAGATCGACATTACCTGTACAAGAACATGACCTGCCACATGTCAGACGACGAAATGATCGCAGAGCAACGTGAAATGAAGTGTTTTGTTGAAGAACAAAATGCAACGCCCGGTCTGGAATCGAAACTACGATCTCGCAATCATGAGTGCAACACCCTAAGCATTGAGCCATGCGCCTTCACCAGTGTGTGCGTAATTTCAAGCACTCTTTCTGAAATCTATTTGAACAAAAGCAAAGGTTAAACAATTATATCATTTTTCGGCATACTCTCCTTACTTTACTATGCGCTTCTTCCAGTGGCCCACAAGCTTGCTTATTCGCAGGTTTTCGGTTAGTCGCATAGCTCTATGCACCACTCTTGCACTTCTTCGCTCGCAGCAAATCGATGACTTCGTGAAGGCTGTTTAAGTAGGCGAAAGAGGTTATAGTCGGAAGGGATGAGATCTAGTCTATATGCAGGATGTTTCAGGCGTAGGAGTGGCTGTGTGGTAAGTAGCTTGCTTACGAACCACATGGTTCCGGGTTCAGTCCCACTGCGTGGCACCTTGGGCAAGTGTCTTCTACTATAGCCTCGGGCCGACCAAAGCCTTGTGAGTGGATTTGGTAGACGGAAACTGAAAGAAACCCGTCGTATATATATATATATATATATATATATATATATATATATATATATATATATATATATATATGTATGTATGTATGTATGTATGTATATATATGTATGTGCGTGTGTATGTTTGTGCGTCTGTGTTCCCCCCCACAACATCGCTTGACAACCGATGCTGATGTGTTTAGGTCCCCGTAACTTAGCGGTTCGGCAAAAGAGACCGATAAAATAAGTACTAGGCTTACAAAGAATGCGTCCTGGGGTTGATTTGCTCGACTAAAGGCGGTGCTCTTGTATGGCCACAGTCAAATGACTGAAACAAGTAAGAGTAAAAGAGAGTAACTCGAAACCCAATTTTTCAATGGTGTCAATGGTGGGCAGCCGTACGTGGGAGTGTATTATCGTGCAACAATGACATTTCCTTTGACAACAGACCTCGGCATTTGATGCGAATTGCTAGTTTACATACATGCATACATGCATACATACATACATACAATAGATATATAGCCATAGGGTGCTACAAGGGCAGAATAAATGTGGCAATAGACAAAATGCCTTGCAATAACTGTTCCGGTTCTTTGTTTTCTGAGTTCAAATCCCGCCGCGTTCAACTTTCATGTCTCAGTATTTCACTGGAGCCTACGCAAATGACTGTAGACCCTTTTCCAAGTAATGTATAAGACTCTTCCAGTATAGGCCCCTTTGTGTCCCTAAAGTTAGTATCACTTCTGCTCCATACTCTGCTTTTGGATTCTGGATCAAAGCTATTATCTCCTATCACTATTCTCTCTCTCTCTCTCTCTCTCTCTCTCTCTC
>NC_068982.1:116458045-116458505 GCF_001194135.2 Octopus bimaculoides
GGGAGGGGTCGGTTAGGGAAGATGTGTGAAGTGGAGGGGTCGGACTGGAGACACCGGATATGACTGTTTGATATTACGACCATTTTAACCCCAGGCAGATCCTCGGATAGCTGGTTACTGGTGCAGCATGCAGCCTGTGTGTATTGCAAGGAGGGTACAGGATTTATGGGGATAAAAATTGCTTCTTAGTATAGTTACTACTTTCATCTCTTATTGAGATTTTTCAACTAGCTACTTTGCTAGTATGTATATATATATTATGATTGACCGTTGACTGAACACTATTCAATTTTTTTTCTCCGTGTTTTTCTCCTTGTCTCCGTATTCTTTCTGTTGAAGAGCGTAGCTCGAAACGTCAAAGACTTTCCGTATTCCCGAGCGTCATACTAATATATACTTTTGTTATTTACACCACCTGTCCTCGTCTGTTGTTATTTTTTGTATATTCTCCCATATATAT
>NC_068982.1:116458978-116460312 GCF_001194135.2 Octopus bimaculoides
ATGACCCAGTGGTTAGGGCAGCGGACTCGCGGTCATAGGATTGCGGTTTCGATTCCCAGACCGGGCGTTGTGAGTGTTTATTGAGCGAAAACACCTAAAGCTCCACGAGGCTATGGCAGGGGAAGGTGGCGAACCCTGCTGTACTCTTTCACCAAAAACTTTCTCTCACTCTTACTTCCTGTTTCTGTTGTACCTGTAACTCAAAGGGTCAGCCTTGTCACACTGTGTCACGCTGAATATCCCCGAGAACTACGTTAAGAGTAGACGTGTCTGTGGAGTGCTCAGCCACTTGCACGTTAATTTCACGAGCAGGCTGTTCTGTTGATCGGATCAACTGGAACCCTCGACGTCGTAGGCGACGGAGTGCCAACAACAACAGATAGATACATAGGTAATACGGACAGGTAAGCTCTCTCTCTCACACACACACACACAAAGACGGAAACCATATACCCACACAAACATACACACAAAGACATATGGAGACACATCTATACATAACAGACGCACGTACATACCCATACACATAGACACACGCACGCACACACAAGGAGATAGAGGTACACACACATACATGCATACACAAACACATGAATATTCAGAATACATACATACATACGTACACACTCGCATGCATACATACATACATACATACATACATACACACACACACACACACATACATGCATACATATGTGCATACACAGGCACACACATGCGTACAGACAGACAAAGAACGCATCTCTAATAACGGACAGAGTTAACGTCCATTGATAAGGTTGCAAAATCAACGAAAACTTTGGAAGAGAAAATATAAATAATAAATGAATGGAAATCGAACCAGTGAGTATGTTAGATAATAAGGTGTTGTATTTCCCTCGGAAGACTCGCAGAGATAACACAACGAGTTATACAAATTTAATTATTACATTTATTATTCAATTACATACAAAGAACGCATTCACAAAATGTTCGTTATGAATAAACAAAAGTCATGTCCGCCATATATATATATCAATTACCTTTTACTACGACAGTCACACAAGACAACAACAATGAAACAATGAACTCAGACGAACCACAGTGACAAACGGAACGTCAGACGAATTACATATCTAACAGTCCATATAACACCTCCCCACTGAAATTGATGCTACACAAGAAGTATTAACAGCAAAGTCTCTCTTGGGTTTTACGGGTTCTCTTGGATCGTCTGGGTAACATGGTCTTGGGTCTGGTTTGTCTTTGAGTTAGTGGCACAGTTTCTGAGATCTCCATCGGGTGATCTGTTGCAAATTGAAATACAGTGTTTTCTGCATCACCAGGTTCATTGT
>NC_068982.1:116470374-116472656 GCF_001194135.2 Octopus bimaculoides
AGGCTCGGTAGATAGTAGCATGATCTGCCTTGAAACAATAAATAAACGCATTACGGACATAATCAACGCATTAGCAAAGAATCATATTCTATCGCAAAATATAAGCCTCTTTTGAATGCTTCCACCACAGATAACACTACTACAAGGATCTCAGAATAGTGCCCATGCAAATATTAAAAAAGATAGATATATTAAGAACAGTCGTTACCCATGAATTTATTTAGAACAGTTTCTACGATTACTGCTACAACCACAACAGGTCACTTGACCATTAAAGAAGATTCCAGCCTCTACTATGTCATACCACTCCCGTCTTCCCGTCGTAGCGTCAAGCCAAAGGCATATCGAACTGCTAGGCAAAACACTAAAATAATACGAAACGGTAATGGGAACAGAAATTAACTCGGAAAAGTTTGTGAGTTTACGGCCCAGCAAGCCCATGCTATCCAACAGCGTCTCCATCGTGGGATGCTGGACCGACAGACTGGCTAAATTGCTCGGGGTCTGGTTTGGTCTAGACCTCCAAATGGAGAAGAACTGAGATGAGATACCGAGTAGAGTTGTCACTCTCACCCAGCTATGGGCCGAGAGAAAGCTATCTCCAAAAAGCCGGGCTGAGTTGGCGAATGCGTACATCACATCAGTCATCTACTACCGTCTGACCGTCGTACCTTGTCCCGACCCTATCATCATGAAACTGGAACGCATACTCTTCCACTTTTTGTGGAAGAGAAGCGTTCCGATGGTCAGACAGTTCATTTGCTGTCAACATCCACTAAATGGAGGGCTGGGTATGCCGGTTAATGATGCGCAGACATGCGCTGAAACTGCGACGTCTCCAGCTTTTTATTGACGACGGTGAACAGGTGTGGTCACCGTTTGTGAGACGAGCCTTTGACCGAATTGCAATCATGGATCAAGCAGAGACCGAGGCTGGGCGAATGGCACCGCGAGTGTCACCGAGCTCTGGAGCAGCTTTGCCGTCCGGTTTCAGACTTGTGTAACTTCAAATCCACCAAGGCGTTCTATTAAGGACTAGTGGAAGGGAGGTCTGATGACGCTCTTGGGGAGAATCTGGACATCGACAGGAAATACCTGACTCACCGCTTCAGGACCACTTCCGGGCCGGGACCTATGGACAATTTCCAGGCCTGGCAGTGCTACCGTTCGAGAGAAGGTCTATAGATACGGTTCAAGGAACACTGAACCGACCTGCCCGAGATGCAGTCAGAACGACTAAACTGTTCTGCACGCACTCGTGCAGTGTCCACATATTTCAGAGCTGTAGACCTATGTCGAACGCGCGTGGGACGAATCCATTTATCAGCCGAGTCTATCGTGAATATTGCCCCGCCACCTTCCTTTAACCGGGAAGGCTAGGCAGTTTTTGTCGTGTAGTGGCTATGGCGGAAAATATGTATGTGGTGGACTCGTTTGAAAAACTTACCTCTCTGGCCAATCTCTCATCAACTTTCCCGAGTATCACTTGAAAAGGAAGTTTCAGTTGAGAGGGAAGTTTTGTCTTACGAAAGATTTAATAAAAGGTGGGTGAATGAATCAAAAATGGTGCGCATGAATGACGGAACCACGTTGAGCATTAACTGTAAAACAAACAAAGAGAGAGAGGGCACTTTGCTCTCATAGATTTTTCTTTTTGCCGAGTTTACCATGGTTATTTTTCGTAGGTTTTTCTTTCCACGGATAACTCTAGTCAGTGTTACATTTTCTCCCCCTTTTGGGAATTTAAGTTGTTAAAAAAATGTCACCTTGTTATCTATTTGCGTACACGCCCCACAAAACGTCTTTTTTCCTATACCTTTTGATTGATTTCGAAAAAGAAAAATTCTACATTGTATTGTTCCCTCTGGGTTAAGCCCTGTGTTGCTAAATAAGGAAATCTATCTATCTATCTATCTATATATAGGAATCTTGCAGGCATTAGGTGGATTCGATCCATTATACCCAAATTTGAATTAACACTGCGTCAGAACTTTTCCCGCGGTGGAACAACGGTTTTGATCTGACAGCAGTTAGATATGTCCCAGACGCCTTTAGCTAGGCCGAAACCACTTGACCCTTTCTGACCTCTTCTACTCCATCAAATCTAGAATAGAGATAACAAGACCGCCAGCTAAATCCTTTGCACTCACTATCCTTCTAGATAGCTATAAAAACAGGAGACCCCCAAGCCAAAAGTTCAGTGGTCACTTGGCGACAACAGAGCGAAGCAACTCGTGACAAGTTAGGGAATGGACATCTACAGATATAGTCACAAGCAGGTC
>NC_068982.1:116472835-116473832 GCF_001194135.2 Octopus bimaculoides
AGAATGTGTACACACCTATACAGGCCAAAATTAACTTTCTTTGCCTTGCATGTTTTAAGAACTGTGTTATACGATTACACTGGCCTACCCGTCGTGGTATGGCAACATATAAAGTAACGGTAAATAAATATTTCTATAAAATCTTCATGAATTGTTCATCTTGTGCATCCTGCAGCACATCGCTACAAACTAACGATTATCGTTACAATTGGTAATCTCAGACACTAACATTTCGATACCGTTACAATTGGTGACCCTTCCGCCTCCAATAACTCTACCGTTACATTGGTGACCCTCTGACATTAACATCTTATAACCGTTACATATATATCTATCTATCTGTCTGTCAGTCTCACTCAGTGTGTGTTTGTGTGTGTGTGTGCGTGCGCGCGTGCGTATAGTTTGAAACTAAATTCTATCAACCTTAACTTTTAACCTTTGAGGTCGATAAAATAAAATGCCTACCAAATATCCGATTAATTTTATATTCTCATAAACCTGACAAAATGTGGATGGAAGTACGACTTCCTACAGTATGATAGCCCTCCTCTTTTTTTCTAACTTTTCAATTAAATTCTGTAGACAGGCCTGGAAAAATGAAAATTACCATACGAATGAAGTAAAATAACTGCCATCATGAATCGAACGTATGCTTTACACTCGTGCATTGAAGCAAATCATACTGTGTCTGGGGAGAGTTATATTGTCTTAATGCCTTATTATCTAACACACTCACCGGTTCGATTTCCACTCATTTCATTGACAATGAAAGAACGAAAAGCGAAATCGAGCTAAACTACTCATTCCCTTCCACGTTTTTGTCACCCTTAGGGTCACGAGAGACGTTGTACAGCCCTTAACAACGAGGGCTTTGAACGCCTGTCTTCCAACCAGGACTTCATCTATGGGCAGCGACTACAGGAGCACCTCTACTTGCTCGCGGGGAGAGTTTGAGAGGCAGCAATTCCCCCGTGGTCTTTTCTCTGGCTGCAGTTTC
>NC_068982.1:116474696-116502012 GCF_001194135.2 Octopus bimaculoides
TATAAAGGGATATCATTTGTTTAGACACCGTCTTATTGTATAACTACTGACTTCCGTCTAAAGGTTATCATTAACAACAATGTCATTCCAAATCTGTGCAACGCGAATTTTGAAACAAGAACTAACCTCTCTAACACACCCTACGGGACAAGTTGGGCCGTTGATTCAAAGTATCAGATGGGTCAAACCTCGCTATAAACCAATTGCTAAGAGTAAACAGTTTTATGTTCGTGAGCCAACACCACAGGATCCTGAAGAGCAAAAAAGACTGAAGTTCTTAAATAATGAATATTCCACATATCTTCGGGCACTAAGGTAATTTCTCTCTTTCTCATTTCTAGTTTAATTCTTTACATCTATACGGTTGCTCGTTCTGCTGGGAACAATAAATAGTTTTCCCTCAAATCATATTCTGTCGTCTGAAAAAAGGGAAAGCACAGTAAATACATCAAATAAAATATGAGATGGTCATGGTCAGAGCGTCTTTTACCGTTGATGTATTAAAACAATATTGAGAGATTGCAAGATTGTTGTTGACCCTGAGCTAAACAACAATCTTGTATCTCTCGGCGGAGTTAAAGAATACGCATACCACCCTTTTTGGGCATAACCTAACCCTAACTACCGAAAACGGGTGGTGTGCGTATTCTTTACCTTCGCCCTGTCTCTCTATCATGGGTTGACCCTTACAGTTTGGAGTTAAAATTGACTCGTTTTCCGTTCATATCGATCAGTCGCCTTTTATTTTTCATTAAAGATAATTACATTACATTAAACAACTCATTCTTAAGATATATTGACTGATTTTGTTTTTGAGCTGAAAAGAAGTAACAGAACACTTTCTCCATTCTAAAAGAATTGTTGAACAAATAAAAATACAACTAAATAATTGATGTAAATAGTTCATAAAAAGAGGCCATTTCACGCCGAGAGCACCGGTTCTCGTCCGATCACCGAAGTTAAGCAGCGTCGAGCCTAATGAGTACTTAGATGGGTGACCATTTGGGAAACCTAGGTGCTGTAAGTGTCCCACACAACGGCGGTGCATCAGCATGGCCGCAGCTCTGAGCTGAAACTATAAAATAAAACTAAAAAAAAACAAATATAACCTGTTTTTTTAATGATAAAAGCAGAAGAGGAATGGCAGTGTCCATGACCCTTTTCAAGGCTTCAAAAACTAGTGAGATGGGAGGAAGTCTTGATCAAACTGAAACCTCACACAAATAGTTGCAGCAGATTGGAATCTGTTAAAAGTACTCAAGGACCGAGTGGAAGGTGACAGATTAATTTTATCACTCAAGTAAGCCATGGCAAGATATGCACTCAGAACATAAAGAGGTGGAATAAATATCACAAGGCACCCTGTTGTAATGATTGTACTCTAGATTGGTTCTTTATCAGTCCTAGAAGGATGAAAAGCAAATCAAATTTTGCTGCTTTACCTTCCTACCTTCTATGAAATAAATATATTTAGGCTTGCTTGTATCTGAGCTCTTAGTCATATTTTTACCTATTTAAAAAGAGCTGTGTTATCTAGAAGTTCATTCCTTAATCATGTAATTCCAGGTCTGATCATACTGTATGACACCTTGGGTAAGTGCCTTCTACAGCCTCAATGGCTGGTCGTTGGAAATGCTATTGTTTGCAAAATGTGATTTAATATTATGGAAAATATCTCTTTGTAATTATCCCAAACAATTATTTTGTCTGAAATGATATTGTTATCTCAGACAAAAATCAATGTAACAATATTTTCCCAATTTCTGTCTATCCCTGTATTTAGTAATTTATATCCATTAAGATATGTCATTTTCAAAGTATCTTCTCTCTTTGGTGTTCTCATCAAACTATTAAAAGTCTTACTCTCATTAAATACCTTTTCATCATCGTTTAACGTCCGCTCTCCATGCTAGCATGAGTTGAACGATTTGACTGAGGACTGGTGAACCAGATGGCTACCCCAGGCTCCAATCTGATTTGGCAGAGTTTCTACAGTTGGATGCCCTTCCTAACGCCAACCACTCCGAGAGTGTAGTGGGTGCTTTTACGTGCCACCGGCATGAAGACCAGTCAGGCGGTACTGGCAACGGCCACGCTCAAAATGGTGTACTTTATGTGTTACCTGCACAGGAGCCAGTCCAGCGGCACTGGCAATGACTTCACTCGAATGTCTTTCACCTTATCCATCCCTATTCAAGGTTCCCTTCTCTGACAAAATTGCAACATTTGATGATGAATACTAACTTTTAGTCTCAGTCAGATAGTTATATATATATATATCTAAAACTTAAAGTGTCTGAAAAAGTCATGAGCATTGCTTTTGCTCTTTAGACCTAGGATGTGGTACTATTTTACTGCCAAGAAGGGACTTGCAAGTGCATTAAATCTTGTGTGGGCGCATCTGTGTATAGCATATATTAGTTTTAGTCTTACAGATTGAACCATTTTTTAATGATTAGTTTTAGATTATTTTATCACTTTGCAATTTCATCATCATCATCATTTAACGTCCATTTTCCATACTGGCATGGGTTGGATGGTTTGACTGAGAACTGGTAAGCCAGGGAGCTGCACCAGGTTCCAATCTAATTTGGCACAGTTTCTACAGCTGGGTGCCCTTCCTAACAGCAACCAATCCAAGAATGTAGTGGGTACTTTTTATGTGTCACTGGCACGGCTGCCAGTTACATGACACTGGCATCAGCCCCAACTATGATCTCACTTGGTCTTCTCAAGTACGGTACCAGTTTGAATATTGACAAAACTGTTGCATGTAAAAGTAAATGTCATAGATAGGGTTTCTCACTTAACAAAGTCAAACCTCACTCAGTATACTTAAATCTACAGACTTTAGTTTTCTTAGTTGTTGAGGATTAATGTCACTTAATCATATCCAGCTTAGGACTTGTCTTTCATCCACTTAACCTCATAGAATCAGAGCTAAGCACTGACTTCCATAAATATCTTAGCTCTACAAGTCACACATTTTCTGCTTTTCTCTTAAGTTATCCTTGATGTAAACCCAGTGTTTTATCATCGTTTTAATATCTGTTTTTCTAAAATAGAATGAATTGAATGGGTCTGCTACACCTGTTCAGAAAGTCCCTACTTGATCTCTGTGTTTTGTCGTGTTGCCTTTGAGGTTCAGTACATCCTAAGATTTGATAATTTCTTTACTTCTTGTCGTGCCATCTTTTACCATGAGTACTCTATTCCATCACACACTAAGAGGACATAGCAGTTTCCACCAGTACACATTGTTCATTCACATCACATCCATACTAATACAGTTGTCTCTTTTATACATTAAGCTAATTTTTTTAACACCCAATCAGCTCATCTGCTCACTAGAGTTAGCATGTTTCACACCCTGGTATTTCTCCTTCATATATCAGTAAAGTACTTTCAAATCCTGCCATGATCTGTTAAAGAATTCATTGTTAAACTGAATGAATTTTTGATTTTTCAGGACACATTTCTTAAATGAGATAAGAGAAAGACCAAAAATAACACACAACCAGAATAGAAGTGAAGATTTTAGACAATTATTGTTAGAAAATGATAAATGGAATGCCCAGGTGGCACAAGAAAGGTGAGCAATATGGCTTGTGAGTTTCTACTATGTGTGAATGTTGTTTTGTTTATATCACCATCATAATTTTATGTCTGTTTTGCATGCTAACAAGTGTTGATATAAAATGTGTGAAATAACTAAATGAGTAATTAAAATATGGTATTATGAATGAATCTCTATATAGTTGCTTGACCTGCTAGAAATAGCAGCTAAGTTTTCCCTCGAATTACAGTCAAGTCTGAAACAAAAAACGCAGTGGTTAATGAATTCCACTGCTTAAAAGTAAAAACAAAAAAAATATGATGGTCATGGTTGGAATGCCTTTATCATAAGTTAGTTACCTACCCTGACGTTAGCTGTTTAAATAGCTTGCCACTAGGTTCCAGCACTTAGTCCTTCCTCTTTGTCATCATGACAGTAACATGCGAGGATGTGACCTCCTTAGCTCTTGCATAAGGTACACAACAGCTAATAGACATTGAGCAACTATGATGTAGGATACACAGAAGCTGAACATGGCCTTTCACTTGTAAATATCTTTCGTGATTCATTCAACTTGTATATATTTGTGACCTGGAGTAAAAGCTTTTAAAAGCTACAGGTTGGTTCTGTGGATATTCATTGTACTGTGTTCTTTCTTTGAATGACATCTTCTATTCCAGCTTTCTGAACGGAGTCGTTATTAGATGGTTTCACCATGTGAGACCACGGCCATCTAAAATGGTGACTCTAATGTAAGGTTTTGGAGGATTGTGTGTTGTCCAGAGCAGAAGAAGAAGTGCAAATTCGCGAGGAAGATGAAGAAGTGACTGCGACAACATTATCAGCAGATGACTAGGTACCAGAGAATTCCAGAATCCTCTCTGCGGAGGCGGCAAGTTGTTCAAAGGCGGTATGTTGCCCTCATGGGTGATAAAATTGATTGGATATTAGAAGGCATCCTTGAGAAAAATAACTGTTTGACGAATGATTGACCTTCATATGAACTATTGGTCAATTCCTGGATCCGTCACAAAAACTCGGTCGGGGTTTGGTCCCCGAGATGCTCATCCCACAAGAGTGTGTGAAATTTACTTTCGGCAGAAGGAGAGTTGCATCTGAGAACCTCAGTTTTGAAGGGTTCATACGTCATGTCAGGTGGAGTTCCTGTTATATTGTGGACTGATAGTACGAGAGAAGGAATGCCTGTGAGTACAATGTGGAGTTTGCTCTGAGCCAACTGAATATTTGAGGAAATGGAAAAGGATTCCAATATGAAAACACTATATATCTGTTAATTATGCGACATATGTCTTTCAACAAGATTTTTGTATCATACTTTGTTCAGTTTGATTGGACACCTTTCTTTGCTGAACGTTTCTTTCTTTGTACACATTTGCATTGTATTTTTTCAGTTGTTCTGCTGTAGTTCGGATTCTGTATATCACACATTTTGTTCTCTACAAGAACAGACATTTTTTCTACACGTTTCCTCCAAGTTTGTACTCTTGCATTGGTTCATACAACTGTTTTGCCATGTTTCATTCTTCTGTACCATTCTCTCGCACACGTACATTTCTCCTACCATCCTTTTGTTTGACCGTTTGCAGTCTAGGGGAAGTGGGGGCTGCAGGTGCAGTTACCTCCTCTGACAGTAGCTGTCTAAATAGCTTGCCACTAGATGGCACAGCATGTAACCTTGAGGTTCCAGCACTTAGTCCTTCTAAATAGGTTTGCTTGATTAAGATTAACTAGGAGCTAAATAACTTGCGAAACAACTGCACTACTATCATTGGCTGTGGCTTCAACTCCATTATAAGATGTGTATCTAAGTTGAACAGTTCATTAAGCTGGTAGCTCTACTATGAGGGAACTTCCAAATGGTCATTTGACCTGCTTGAAATGACAGCCACAGTTCTCTCTCAAATTATACTTTCCTGTCTTAAAACTGAAGGAGCAAGATGGAAAATGCAATCTGAAGTACATGAGGTGATTACAGCTAGAATGTCTTTGATTATAAGTCTGCTTAGTCATGGTTGTCTTAGAATTAAATTACTACTACTGCTGCTGCTGCTGCTGATGCAAAATACTACAAAAACAACATTTCAAGTTAATATCTTTGTATTTAGCTGCTCCATTCTTTATTTTCTGTTAGACAAGCATTAATGTTAAAAATTTCTTCAAATGTCATCTAGTAATATATAGTGATACATTTGTTTTCTTTCACCCAAGTGGGTGTGTTCACTTTTAATGGTTAGATATTTCTATATTAAAGTTTGTATAATTTATTCCATGATTAAATAAAATTTGTCAGTTTTAATAGGTACTACACTCATCGTGTTACAACTATCACATGAAATCAAGAAGGCAGTAACACACTCACACACATAGACATATACATATATGATGGGTGTCTTTCAGTTTCTTTCTACAAAATCTATTCACAAGGCTTCGTTCAGCCTGGGGCTATAGTAGAAAACACTTGCCCAAGGTGCTATGCAGTGGAACTGAACACAAAACTTTTTATCACACAGTCATACTTGTGAAAAAAAAACCCATAAACTTTTAATCTTTCCATGTCCCAACAGTTAAATTTATGTTATAAACATGTGACATGTAATGAATTCAACATTAAAGATGTTACGTACTAAAGGTGTGTATTTCGTTCATATTTTATTGCAGAGAAGCTGATATGGCAAGACTATCAGAATTGGATGCTGAGAGGAAAAAATTGAAGAGCGAGAGCTATCAACAGTATAGGCTTGACAGGATGATTGAAGCTGAAAAGAAATTCTCAGCTGAATTAGTAATGTTACCCTTTTTTTCTTTCCTATTTATCATCATTAATTTACACCTGTTTTTCTTGTAGGAATTTGTCAGACACCACTCAACGTTCATTTTACCACTGGCAATAGCCCTTTGTCCTTTGGAACACAAAACACTAGAGAAAAACCAGTCAATTTTGTTTGTGTCATTATTTTTTGTATAGTTTGGATTCCCTTTCTGTCACTATGTATCTTATTTAATTACTATTTTAATAAGTTTCCTATATAGTTAGGATTATTCAGATTACATTTCTATAAACATAATGTTGATTGTGTGTGTAGTGAGAGTGGATGCTTCGAGAGCATAGCTGCTAGAATAAAAATAGGTTGGGCAAAGTTCAGAGAGCTACTTTTGTTGGTAACAAAGGGCCTCACTCTCAGAGTGAAAGGCAGATTGTATGATACCTGTGTGTGAACAACCATGCTACACGGCAGTGAAACATGGGGTATGACTGCCAAGGACATGTATAGGCTTGAAAGAAATGAAGCTAGCATGCTTTGCTGGATGTGCAATGTCAGTGTGCATGCATGACAGAATGTAAATGTCTTGAGAGAAAAGTTGGACATAAGGTGTGGTGTGCAAGAGAGATGACTGCATTAGTATGGTCATGTGATGCATACGGATGTAGACAGCTGTGTGAAGTACCAATCTCTACCAGTGGAAGGGGGAGACCCGAGAAGACAGGGGACGAGGTGGTGAAGCATGATCTTCGAACGTTGGGCCTCATGGAGGCAATGACTAATAACTGAGATATTTGGTGATATGCTGTGCTTGAGAAGACCCTTTAAGCCTAATGAAATCATAGTTGTGGCCATTGTTGGTGTCATGTAACTGGCACCCAGGCTGGTGGCACATAAAAAGCAGCTTTCGAGCATTGGACCTCACAGAAGCAATGTGACTGATGCCGGTGTCACGTAACTAGCACCTTTCGAGTGCCGGGCCTCACAGAGGCAATGACAAATGATGGAGACCTTTGACAGTATGCTATACTTGAGAAGGGAGATCCATCAAGCCAAGTGAAATCGTAGTCGTGACAGATACTGGTGTCACGCAACTGGCACACGTGCCATAAGATTCTCAACAAATTTTATATTCTTCTTTCTGGGTTCTTGCATTTTATTTCACTACAAATCTTCCTATGCCATGTTAATTCTGCCTTGGTTATTTTCCGATCAGACCGAAAATCATTGCAAAAATCACAATTCAAGGAAAGTAACTCTTTCGAATCTTAAAGGAAGTTGGGAATAGTTGATTAATAGAGGTAATGGTTCTCAACCATTTCTTACCTAAGGACCCCTATTTTGCTCTGCTGGACCCCTATGTTAAAAAAGAAATCCTATTATATTTTTATAATCGGATATTATGAGGTATTGTATTAAAAATATATTGTGTATTGTAGAAGTATAACCATTTTATTACACATAAACTTTAACAACTAAATTCATATAGACCCTGGTTGAGAACCACTGGATTAAGGTATTCGACTGTTGGCCAGTTAATGGTGAATTCAAGTTCTTTCTGATAGGTTTAGACTAGACCCTTTAGTTTGACCAATTGTTTTTGAGTGGCCTATGTTCATAATCATTCAACTCTCAGAGATAAATATATAATTATTATTCTCTTTCTTATTTCAGGAGAAACCATTTATCTCACTTCAAGATCTTGACAAAGAGATTGCACTTGCCATAGACTCTAAAGTTAATTATAATTTTGCTATTGACAAAAAAGGAAATCTTTACAAAGAGGAGGAACCGAAGTTACTAGAAGAGAAACCAGAAAATACCAAATCTGAGTAATTCTTTAAATTTTAGTCATAAATGGAGGATATTTTTGTGTGTATGTGTAAATAATAAAGCAAATTTTAGTTCTTTTGGAATTGGATTTGTAATATTTCAACAATATCTCTCAGAATCTATGAAAGTCATCTTGGTTTCAAAAAAAGTTTTGAAAAAAGCACAAATTTGTTGGTTTCCACAACCTCTGTTAATCAAAACATGGAGGGATATATATATATACATATATATATATCATCATCATCGTTTATTTATATATATATATATATTTATGTGTATTTCTTCTTTCTTAATGAATAAAAATTCTTCTGATAGAATAAATGAGTTAATAGAAACCAATGTAGCAAAGAACACAAAATAACTGTGGTTTAGTTCCTGTTTTTAAGGCAGGAACTCCATATATTTATTGTGTTTCAGTCATTGGACTTATAGCCATGTTTGGACACTGCCTGTAAATGTTTAGTTGAGCAAATCAACCCCAATACTTCTTTTTGTTTTTTTTTTTTAAGACTGGTACTTATTCCATTGGTCTCTCATTTTTTCTATCAAACTGATAAGTTATTAAGATGTAAACGCATCAACACCAAGTGTCAAGTGATGGTGGGGAACAAATGCAGATACAAGGACACACACACGTGATCATTATCATTCACCTTGACAAACTTCTTTTAGTTTCTGTCTGCCAAATCTACTTACAATCCTTTGGTTAACCTGGTGCCATAGTAAAAGACACTTGCCCAAGGTACCATGCAATTGGACTGAACCCAGAACCATATGTTTTGGAAGCAAACTGCTTACCACGGTGCTTGTGCCTATATATATATAGAAAAAGAATGAATTTTAAAAAGTTTGACACTCTATTATCCTATGTATATGTGTAAAAATTCATTTGATTTATGTCTGTTTTCCAAGGTAGAGCATAAGCTAGACCATTCATGAAGCAACTGGTGGTTAACAGACCTTTCTGAATGGCAAGCCTTGTGAAAAAAATTACTGTGAACTCTTTTGTAGTGTGGCCTACCAGATGAGTCATGTCTCATGTAGCCCACTTCTTGATAAAGACTGCCTATGCCTGGATTTGATGAATTGAGGCATTATTTTAGTTGAATGCCCCTTTTGTTACTAACACATACCTCTTTGTCAAATAAGGGATATTTCTATTCAACTTGTTTTTGGAAGTATGGTATTACAGGATGATTTAGCAGGGAATGTCAACAAACATCACTGTTAGTTTTTGCTCAGTGCTTTCACAGTGTAAGAATGCATATATTTTTTAGTTGATGGTTCTGCAGTGAGACAGGGGCTGAGACACTAGTAATGAAGTGAAGTCCATCCATGGCTGTGTATCTCCACTTTTGCCATCCTTGTATGTTTTAAATGAAATTCATTGTGGCAGATTCTTGACACGAGGATGCTTTTTCCTGTCAGCCAATTCATTCTTGTTTCAAAGCAAAGTAATATTTTCCCTGGTTGGACACATTTTTATGGACGATTGCAACTGAACAACACATATACATACATGTGTAAATACACACACACACACGGCGTCTTTCAATTTCTGTCTATTAAATTCACTTGCAGGGCTTTGGTTGGCCTGAGAAGACACGTAATAGAACTGCACTTTATACCACAAGCTTATGAAGTGGAATAATTAATTACACACTGCCATGCCTGTGAATATTTTATACATACGTTAATATCAATCTTTGACAATACATTTCAAAAACAAAAGAAAACAATTTAGCAGAGCTTTTCTAAGTGGTTTTATTATAAAAGTGAAAATGATTTTGAATTGATTGATTTATAATATAGCTATCACATCTAGTAAACAAATGTCTCAGGTATTTACATTGACATCGTCATTACTTAATACATCTTTAATGCTTGTATTTAATTCATCATTGGTAAGCTTATCTTTACTAGTTGTACTTGTATCGTCATTAGTACTTATATCTTCAGAAGGTTGTCTGATTATTTCACAGTTGCTGTTACTGAATTTTGCAAGTACCTTATCTAATCTGTTTATAAATGTGTCAGCATCCGTTTTTGTCATACCAATACTTGCAGCTGCAGTCAGGTAACTGCATGGGTAGTTGTTATAATGGGCTCCAAAATTTACAAAGCTTTGTTTGCATATTTCCTTTGTCCCTGAGTCTTTAGCAATTACCCTACCAATGAAAGATGGAAAGAAATATGATTTTACAATACATTTTAGACATTACAAGCACATATTCAGATAGGAAAGAGAAACAAATCCAGTCATAGCTACTTAAGCTGTTGCTTTTTATAATGTCTAATATCATTTTACAGTGAAAATCTGAGCTGGCAGTTTATTCATAATATACTGTTGTTAAGGAGAAGACTCGGCAAGCCAAGTGAGAGCATAAGCTGTGACCTCTGCCAGAAGTGTAGCCAGCTCACTTATTCGCATCTTTACTTTATTGGACACTAAACTCTGCTCGTTAAGACCTGTTGGGGCAAGTGAAATCGAAATCGCAATTGAACCATATTCGATGACTGGCACCTGCGCCAGTAGAGCACTGTCAGAGCGTGTTCATTACCAGTGCAGCTGTCTGGCTTCCGTGCTAGTGGCCCATAAATAGCACCATTGAGCGTAATCGTTACCAGTGTCGACTTCTAGCACTTGTGCTGGTGGCACATAAAAAAAAAACACCTTTTTGAGCGAGGCCGTTGCCAGTACCGTATGACTGGCCCTCGTGCTGGTGGCATGTAAAAGCACCCACTACATTCTTGGAGTGGTTGGCGTTAGGAAGGGCATCCAGCTGTAGAAACTCTGCCAGATCAGATTGGAGCCTGGTGCAGCCTTCTGGCTTGCCAGTCCTCAATCAAGTCGTCCAACCCATGCTAGCATGGAAAGCGGATGTTAAACGGTGATACTGTTGTTTAAGGTACATTACCAATTTTACATGGAGGAAGAGTGCAGTTATTCCTTACTGATAGTTTATCTGCTGAAGGCAGAGTTGACCTTTGCATTAAAAGTGCTTGACATTGTTCATAGCTTGAATTTTACCACAAGCATTTTGTGCTTTTGGTAAGAGAAAAACGTGTGCTCCAGCTGGGCCTGCCTAACAAAGGCCAGATGTTACTCCTAACTCATTGTTGAGTTTTGTTCTTACTCCTCTGTACTCTTACTTTCTCTTCATTTTTGTACCTGTTTATAAAGAATGATGATTCAGCTATGAATTCGGGATAAAGCAGTTTTATTGTTGTATGAGACATTCATAAAGTAGCTCCATCTCATACAACTGCTTTACACAGTGAACTGCATATTATCTTATGCCACAGACATTAGAGAGGTTGTCACATTGCAAGCATAATGAAAGAATTACTATCCTCTGAGATGGATAGCTTGCAATATGATTTGCAGAGTTCATGTTTCACCCATATGTTCCATGTTTTGGTGTGCACATGTGTAGTATAAAGATAACTTACCTTGTTCCTGAGACAAATCGTTTGAACAGCATAGATCCAATTTCAGTTACATTAATGCTCTCTTCATATCTGAGGGTCATTGCTATGGAAATAGAAACAGACAATTATTAGAAACAATAGAAACAGACAGACATTATGATCAATGATACAAGAAGCTCACTGCTGTCTAAAGCAAAGCAGATATGTGAACAAAACTCAAGTTCCTATTATATGTTTTTCATACTAGTATTGTGTAAGGTCTATAACTCTATTTACTAAGGTCCAGCCAGTTAATTGACAGAAGAATCGCTCAGTTATGCCTCTTGTTTCAATCTCGTTAACACCTGTCTTGGTTGCAATAGATGTGCTTTCTGTAACATATATTGCAAAAATCAATAGAGTAACATAATTCTTCAAATTGGTCACGGCTGGAATAATGGTCAGTGATAGAAAATTGGACGCTAATCAGACACATTTGGCCCTCATCAAGATGGAGGGGTGGACTGTCTTTAACCTCTGTTATATATTTCTATTCCAATTTTTAAGTAATGAAGAGTTTAGCAGGTGACATAAGTCTGCTTGAGCAGAGATGGACAAAACGAACAAAACTAAATAACAACAAAAACATAGTTACTAACAAACAACCACAACAGTTTGATGCAACAAGAGGATACTCTACATGGATACTTGGTTTGCTAGACATAACTGCAAAATGTTCTGCTACCATATAAAAAAAAAAAAAAGGAAGAACAGATTGAATAATATAGTGGTAGGTAAATTAGATGGGATAATTATAACTGAAATGCCTTTTTATGATAAGTCTTCTCAATTAGGGTTAAATAACAAGTCAATGAGATTGTCATTAGAAAACTGTAACTTACCCATTGAAATTTGGTTATTGTTGATGGTCAATAATTTTTGGCCATGTTTCTCGGCACATGATGACAGTGCGTTCTTCAAATATATAAACATTTCTTTTCTGTCTTTCAAAAGTTTCATGTAACCAGTAGAACCAAGAGACAAGAGTGTGATGAAGAGGTCAACAGTTGGAGTCGAAGAGGCTCTGCCTTGAGAAGGTATAAAACAAACAAATTATGGTCCTGGATTCCCTAAACCTGTAGCAGATGAGATGATGATAATGGCTGGAATGCTTTTGATCATAAATCTTCTACAATCAATGCTAGCTAGGGGTTGAAAAGTAACACCACCACCATCATTAAAAGCAACAACATGTAACATTTCCTATATAAAACTGGAGATGGTCAAAATGGTTAAATGACACCATGTAAATAGTGAAGTATGTTACTGATTCCTATTGCCCAGTTTAACATTGCTATATGGCCCTTTGGGTCCTGTTACAAAAATTCAAACCAAATCTTCTGCCTGAGGACAACCCATAGGTGATTGTTTTTTTTGTCCCCATCCCAGCATTCTTGGAGGTCCCACAAAAAGTCCAAGAGTGCTACTCTTTTTTCTTTCACTATGTCAAACAACTTTAAACCCTTTATTATGATAAAAAAAGTTTGAGAACCACTTCTATAGCACAGACTGGGAGATGTTATATGATTCAAAGATCCAACACTCTAGCCATTGGAATATGTGCATTCACATACACACACTGACTTAAAAGGCATGGTTTGTTATTGCCATTCTGCTGAGACATTACCACTTTTACCAAAAACACCTTTCCTAATAAGCCTTTATTAAGTCTTTCTATTAGAGTTACTTTCCTTAGTTGAAATCCAAATCAAACACTTACCTGGATACATCTTACCAATTTCATCAATGAAATTTTTGTCAAACCCAGCAATGATTGAACCTCCCACAGGGACCATGAAGTTTTTATCAGTGCTCTGGACAAAAGCATCAATTCTGCCAACACGTGCAGCCTGGCATGCAACAGAAACGACAGTAGTTATTATGGATGAAAATATGCAACAGGCGAAATGCATTTGGTCAGTAAACTTATCACTAAACATGCAAAACAAAGAGCGGGTATGTATTTAGATAAACCTTCTCAACATAGGGACTAAATATCCTTGGGAAGGACTACTTTGACTAACAAAGAAATGTCAAAGTAGTTACTTGATTTATTCAATATATGTAGCCAAATCATTCCCAACAACCATTCTGTAGTCTTTAAAGTGAAGACCACAAGTTTTCAATTTGGAATTCTGAACATCATCCACTACAATAATTAATAACTACTCGTCAGAAATGATGAGTGAATGTTTTGTTAAGAATCCCTGTCTCTGTACTATAAGTCTACCTGATGAAACCTTCAGTCTTAAACTTTAAAATTACATCTCACACAATAAAGATAGATTAGCTTCAGTTAGCATAGTTATTGGATGAATCCTATTGCAGTTCCATTAATGACATTCTTTGATTAATTTTAGTCATCTAGTGTCCACTTAAAAGCAGTCAAAGAGATATGACATTAATAACAGTAACCACTTCAAAGGCAGGGAAATAACAACTACAACAACCACAAGTGTCATCATGGTAAGATGAGAACAACTGCAGCAATTATAGCAGTACACTCTTCTATTACACAAACATCTGACTCATCATGAACTTCTGATTCCTCACCAAACCTAATGAAAATACAAAGTAATTTTACATTCCTAGAACTAGAACTAGATCAAAGTACATAAAATAGTTACCCCTTTCCTCCAATTTAATTCACCATTAATTAATGGAGAGTGTAACTGTTTCATGGAACTTACCACAGCATCAACTATCATCCATCATTATATTAGATGAATATAAGTGGATATAATAGACTGCTGAGCACACATAAAAGATTACCTATTTGTGAAACTTGAGGTCCCATAAGGCCGTAACTAAATAACTCTAAATAAAGGAGCATTAATAGATGTAAAGCAAATATATCCCTGGAATAGGAAACTTATCTATTGCATAGAACTATCTCAAAAGTTTTAGTCTTAAAGCCAACAGTTAGATGGACTAAGGAATGTAAAATTCAGTATCTGCTTCCACATCTTCGAAACAACAAAATACTGACAGTGGATTTGTAATCACACCATTGTAATTGTTTAATCCTAGGTTAATCTTTTCAGGCAGAATTACAAACAGACTCATTCCAATAGTGGCCATTCCATCTATTTTAGTATATCAAAAATTATGTAATACAATGTGTAGTTTCTTTTATTTATAATTTAAGGACATCTTGGCGTTTATTGCTAGCAAGTTGAGTAACTTCACAAAAGCCCCCTCCTTGGCTCATTTGTAACCACAAACCAAGAGTTTGCATTTATTTTAAAAACAGGGTTGATTCCAGTGGCATTCAAACTCACAAACACAAGACATTAGATCAAATAAAACATGTGCTATGGTACTCTACTATTCTATAATTATTCAATATTATTTCAAGAAGTAGTTCTGTCCATTCCATTACATATACTGAATATCATCACATCAACTCCCAAAAGGTTACTACAAGTTCAGAAATGATGGTGTTAAATACTGTAAGATATATTGTTTTAAACAATTAACTTGGTCAAATTTTTTAGTACAATTCTTGTGAAGTTTAACTTCTACCTCCTTCCTTTTGGGGTCAAGAAACAGGGAGACAGGTTTTGTTTAAATCAACTATAATTCCACCCACCAACACACACACTATATGTTTACACATTTGGTACAATAAGCCAACTACAGTCACAGATTTTAAGCCATGTTCAAGAAGTTATCAAACTGAAAAACCCATAAAGCCTCAGAACATTGCAATTACTAACACATTAAACTGTGTCATCTGTTTGATTTTATTATTTGTACAATGGTCTTATTTCTTCAACCTTCTATGATCTTATTACTGTCATTTACCAAATGTACCTTGGACCCTGTACAAAATCACTCTAATCTTTCTTCCTCACAGCTGTCATTCTCTGGTGTTCTTCCCAAACATTTATCTAGAACAGTTTAAATTCAACATAAAATAACAATAAAGCCAGTACTAACTTAATGTAACAAGCTAAGAAATTATTAATTAAAATTACATCTCTAAGGGAAGAGACAAATATTTTCTAATAATGAATTAGCAACAAAGAACGAGGGAGACAACTCAGAGCAGGGAACTCTGATGAAAGCTTTCTCCAGGTCGATGAAGGCTAAATACAATGGCTTATTTTTAGCCAAGTACTTTTCCTGCAGCTAAAATTAAATTCTAAAATTAGAATTCAGTGTGGAGTCAGTCTGATCTTTGGTCAGTATAGTGACAACTCCAGGAATGCTTTGGTAATATTAAACTTCATCAGCAAAGCATAGCCTAACCTAATTTGCTAGAAGTAAGGTTAGTGAGAGAATACAGAAACTTTTAGTGAATAAAAACTGAGCATTGGTCGGGAAGGAAATATCTAGAGACATTTGCTGTGTGAAAAACTAGTAGCAAAGTAAATTACTGTTATTTCTTGGTTTACTACAACTTGGGCCACTTCATTATTTTTCATGCAGCAATTGCCTCTAGACATTTCTTTTCCACTCATTACTCAGTTTTTATTCATCAAAACACACACACACATAAATAAATACATGTCACTATGAAAAGTTACTAAATGTGGAAAATGAATGGGAGAAGAAGAGTCTACCAAATATCGAACCAACTGAGGGACCAGCCATCAGGGTTGATAGCAGCATAATAGATAAGGCAATTAAGGACGTGAAGACAGGGAAAGCTCCTGGGCCATCAGGAATCACTGCCGAGATGATTAAAATTTCTGGTTGTGTAGGCTACAGCTTAGTCATAGGATGGCACCATTCCCAATGACTGGTGTAGTAGTATTATAGTTAGCTGCTACAAGGGTAAAGGTGATGCCTTAGATAGAAACAACTACAGAGGCATTAAATTACTAGACCAAATCATGAAAGTTACTGAGAGGGTTATAGCTCAATTGATTAGAAATAGAACTAAACTAAATGAGAGGCAGTTTGGTTTTGTACCTGGGAAGAGTGCCACAGATGCCATCTTCCTAGTGAGTACTTGGCCAAAAGTAAGCCATTGTACTTAGCCTTCATCGACCTGGAGAAAACTCTCGACAGAGTTCCCTGCTCTATTATATGGTGGTCTCCACATTGTAAAGTGGTTGGTGTTTAGAAGGGCATCCAACTGTAAAAGCCTTGTCAAAACTGACCTTGCCTGTGCTTATGCCATGTAAAAAGCACTAAGTCCACTCTACTAAGTGGCTGGTATTAGGAAGGGCATCCAGCTGTAAAAAATCCTGCCAAAACAGTTACAGCAGTCTGGTGCAGGCTTGTCAAACTGTTTCACCCATGCCAGCATGAAAGACGGATGTTAAACGATGATAATGATGGCATGAACAAGACAAAAAGGAAATCTGAATATATACTAACCTGTTCCAGTAAATGTGTACATTTAGAAGCTTGGATTCCATATGCATTGTTTACCAAATGTGGAATGTTGTTTTCTTTGCACAATTTAGCAATCTCTTCCAGTCTACAGATGGACAAGATGATAGAGAGGGAAACAGATATATTGAGAGAGTGAGAAATGCAGATTAGAATGGACAAATTTTACTCAAGCTATGTCTCTTTTAGAAAGTTAGTTACTTCTTTTTAAGTATTAAGTACACAGTATGAGGTGAAGCTGAAAAGTTCCTGACTTTGGGTAAAAGAAAATACAGGAGGATCAGTTAATTATGATTTTATTTCATGTATTCCCCTCTCAGATTCACACACTTATTGCTGTAATCATCCAGTTATTCCAAGCCCTGTAAAAGAACTTGGAAGGTTGGGCCTCCAACCAGGCCTTTTGCAATACCCTTACAGCCAGGAACTTTTCAGCACCCACCCCTGTATTTACACTGTTGTATGCTCCCACATACATACACATGTATGATAGCTTTCCATCTTCCACATTCTATTCCACTGAGGAGATATTGGTCAAGCATCAGCTATCATGAACCTGGAGCCACTTGATTCCAAAGTAAATTTCTTGACTACACAACCATGCCATTGAGTTGAATTTTCAAAAAATGTGTTTTTTTACAAAGAGAGAGTATACAGCATGTTTTTCTTTCAGACATACTTGTATTTTAATTACAGGTTGGTCACTACATTAACGACATACTTTTGAGGTATGAATGCTCTATGATGACATGCAGTACTCTTGTTGCATTCTAGTGTTAAGCTGTATAACTGTTAAGTTATACTACCTCTCATGCAGTCCAAATAGATAAACAAAAATAACAGTAGCAACATCAATAACTTTTTTTAGCTTCAAACACTGTGTTGCAATGGATAGATCAGAGCTAAATGTAGAAAAACGGCAACTGTTATATTATTAGTATCTCCTCTGTGACTGTTGTCAGACTGTATATGACATACAGGGACAGAGTAGTCTATAGAGGGAAAAGCATACAAACACCACTGTACTGAGTCAGAGAGGTTGTCTGAGCATCATAGCTTTGTCCAAATAGGGCTAACTCAAATAACTGGCTATGTGTTTACTTGAATAGGACTGACCATGTGCTAAACAACAATACCATTACCACCATCACCACCATGCAACAACCACAACAACATCACCACTAACAGCAATAACATTATTAACAATAAAATAATAGATTTATAAAGCTTATCTAATAAAAATGATACATACTTATCTGGTGCTCGTGGAGCAAAACAGCTGGTTGTGGACATGACACAGGCAATGTTCTCCCTGCCCAGCATATCAATCTGTTCAGTTAATTTAGTGACATCAGTTCGTAGTTCATCTCCTTCTAATACATTCTCTATGATTACAGGCTGGAAACCTGAGAACAGATTGAAATATCTTACATCATACACTGGTCAGTCACACATGGTAGACAGGTAGAATGACAATGGTGCTGATAAGAATGATGGTAGTGGTAGTGATGTGTAATGAAAGTGGTGGTGGGGATGATAATAATAAATGTGGTAGTGATGGTCATAAATATGGTAATAATGTTGTTAGGGATGATGATAATGATGGTGATGAAAATAATGATGATGATCATACTGGATAATTTTTCACTGACACTGAAATTGAAGACAGCTGTATAAAGAAGTGCCGATCTCTAACTGTAGTGGGAACCTGTGATAGAGGTAAACTCAGGAAGACATGGGACATGGTAGTGAAGCATGATCTTCGAACTTTGAGCCTCACAGAGGCAATGACTTATGACCAAGACCTTTGAAGATGTACTGTGCTTGAGAGACCTGTCAAGCCAAATGAAATAGTCATGGTAACTGACACCCGTGCTAGTGGCACGTAAAGAACACCTTTCGAGCACTGGGCCTCATGGAGGCAAAGTGGCTGTATGTTTCAAATCTAAAAGCGAAACAAACAAGAGAGATAACTCCAGCATGATAATTCAATTGAAATTTCAATATAGAAAATGTGATAAGAGAGTGGATCTGGTCTTTAAAGTTGACAGGTGAAAGCATCTGAGAATCAAGCATCATTCTGTAATATGCAAGCAAAGCCACTTCCCTGGAATAGATATATGTAATTATAATAAACAGTACATATTGTGTGAATGGTTGGCAAATGAGAACAAACCTGCAGTAACAATGGACTTGAAACAAGATTTCTGATCAATACGGGGCCACAGGACATATTTTGCTTGAGGACGATGTTGTTTAATGGTCAGCATACACAAAACCAAGGCCATACCTGTGGCTACAGGAACGACAAAGCAATTCTTCACAGAATGTACACCTGAAAAAAAAAAAAAAATTCAGCTTGCTAAACTACATGGCATTTTGTAAGAAAAGGGAGAGTATGGTGTTTATAATAGGCCAAGATGACCATATTACATTCATTTATTCATTTAACTTCCGTTTTTTCCATGTTAAGCAAGTATTTGAGACAGGATTTTATGACAGGATGTTCTTCCTGTCACCAACCCTCACCTACGCAAATTCTTATACAGGTTTTCAAAAGTGCAAAGTGACCAATCATAATGTCAACATATCACTGCCTTGCTCAGGCAAAGCTGAGTGTTTGTAAAGTTTATACATGCCTCCGCCCCTTCAACACACACATGGTAGGTTTCCTATATTTTCCATCTTCTAAATTTACTTACAAGGCATTTATTAGCCTTGGGCTATATTTGAAGACAATTGCCATGATTGTGCTAATTCCTGATTGCATTTTCCAGAATTATAAAATAGGTCACATAGTTCACATCAATCAGGAGTGACCATTTGTCTTATGAGGTTTACAAGACTTTTAACTGACTGGAATGTAACATGGAGGTAAATAAAAAGGAGTGCCAGAAATCACTTGATATATATTACTCAGTTTTTCTGCAGACATCAACCTACAGGTGTTTAAAATAAACATCATTTGAATCAGTCTCACCGATTTCATTAATACCTTTTACCTCTTCCTTTCTTTAAGTCACCTGACTGTGGCCATGTTGGGGTACCACATTGAAAGGTTTTAGTGGAACAAACTGAATCGACCTCAGGACTTTTAAAATTTTAAGTCTGGTACATATTCTATCGGTCTCTTTTACTAAACCCCTAAGTAATGGGGACATAAACACACACACACACACACAACAGGTATCTTTCAGCTTGTCTACTGAATCCATTCACAAGGTTTTGTTTGTCCTAGACCTATAGTAGAAGACACTTGCCCAAGATGCCACATGGTGGGACTGAACCTGGAACCATGTGGTTGGGCAGCAAGCTTCTTATCACACAACCACACCTAAATTTCATCAGTCTAGAAGGCTTTGGAAATATCACAGGTACTATACATTTTTCTGTGACTGACATAAAAAAGAATCTTCCCTTGTTGACAGAACAGTCAGACCAAATGAAGTACTTTATCAACAAATTATTTTTGACAGAATGATGAATATCTAGATAAAAGGTGGAGACGAGTCTCCATGAACAAACATTTACCACTTAGTTTGATAACATCACGGGCCAAACAGTTTGTTATTTTCATTAGAACACTGGAACCCGCTGCCTTTGGCTGGATTGCAGTGATATCTCCAGATCGACCAATTCCATGACCCAATCTTAAAAAGAAGACAGAAAAATTTAAAACTGTAAAACATGAAAAAAATAAAATACATAAATATCCTAAAAACTCTCAAATTTTTGCAAAGTAAATATGAATGGTGAATTTCAATGCTGTGTTGGACTCAACACCATCAACTTCAGTATTAACCCCAGGAGACTGGAAACTGACCTTGGAAAGATTTGAACTCAGGATGTAAAGAAGTGGAACAAATATCACTAAGATAGTTTTCCAACATTCTAACAGTTCAACCAAACATCTCAAACTTATTTAAAATATATTTTCAGGTCAGACTGGACTGAGTACAACTGCACATACCTAAAATAACACTCAATAGGTCTACTCAAGCATGGCCTGTCGCCCGACGATTCAAAGGTACTTTTTAAATGGGTTGGTTATGTGACACTTGTATAGGCTATGGCTGTGATCTCACTTTACTTGCCAGGTCTTCTCAATCACAGCATATCTTCAGAGGATTCAGTCTCTTGTCATTGCCTCTGTGAGGCCCAATGTTTAAAGGTTGTGCTTCACCACTTCATCCAATGTCTTCCTGGGTCTCCCCCTTTCACAAGTTCCTTCCACTGTTAGGGAGTGACACTTCTTCACACAGCTCTCCTCATCCATATGCAGCACATGACCATGACCATACCAGTGCAGTCATCTCTCTTGCACAATACATCTGATGCTTTTTATGTCCAACATTTCTCTCAGGGTACTTACACTCTGTCGTGTATGCACACTGACATTACACATCCAGCAGATCATACTAGCTTCATTTCTTTCAAGCCTATGTATGTCCTTAACAATCATGGCCCATGTTTCACTGCTGTGAAGCATGGCAGTTCACACACATGCATCATACAGTCTACCTTTCACTCTGAGTGAGAAGCCTTTAGCACCAGCAGAGGTAGGAGCTTTCTGAACTTTTCCCAGGCTATTCTTATTCTAGTGGCAATGCTCTCAGAGCATCCACCCCAACTACAGACTTGGTCACCTAGGTAGTGGAAGCTATCAACTACTTCTAGTTTCTTCCCCTGGCATATGATGGAATCTGTTTTCTGAGCATCTTCGGTGTTTATTGCTCCTGTGCATCTGCCGTACACAAAAACTATCATCCCGGTTAACACTCCTTTGATGTTGCTGCACCTCTTATGCATCCATAGCTTACACTGGGTACATGTTATGGAGTTTCTACCTACACCTTTTCTACAGATTGAGCAGGCCCATCTACCTGAAGGAGTTTGTGATTTGTTCGCCTTCCTACTTACTAGGACTTTGGGTTTTGCAACATTGACTCTAAAGCTCTTTGATTCTAAACCTTGCTTTCACACCTGAAATTTCTTCTCTAGTTCTGGTAATCATTCTGTTATGAGATCAAGATCATCAGCATAGAGGAGCTCTCAGGGGTAGCCTGTCTTGAATTCCTCTGTTATTGCCTGGAGGACTATGATGAATAAGAGGGGGCTGAGGACTGATCCTTGGTGAACCCCTACTTCTACAAGGAATTCTTCACAATACTCGTTGCCAACCCTTTTCTTACTGACAGCATCCCTGTACAGCTCTTACTAACCACTTATCCCTAGTTTCCACATTGCCTACCAAATAAGGGATCGGGGGACCCTGTCAAAGGCTTTCTCCAAGTCAGCAAAAGCCAAGTACAGGGGTTTATCTTTGGCTAGGTATTTCTCCTGCAGTTGCCTTACCAGAAATATAGCATCAGTGGAGCTTCTACCTGGCACAAAATCGAATTGCATCTCATCTAGGCTGACTCTCTCCCTAATTAGTTGGGTTATGACCCTCTCTGTGACTTTCATCTATATACATATATTTCTACACACACATAGGCTTCTACAATGTATGTTAGCTACATGTTGTGGCCCAGCTAGCAGCATACGGGCAGTTGGTAAACCTTGTAGGCCTACAAAGTCTATTGGGCTAAACATCTAAAAGGATGTTTAACATTAAAGGGGTGTTAACTTCACTGCACAAACCTCTCTAGTAAGGGTCAAGGTTACACTATAGATAAAAATAAGCGACAAAGCTGTATTTAACACAACAAAAGTTATAGATACAACGTACATGAGAATAATAATAAAGAAATCCCCTGAAATAAATAAAAAAAAATCAAATAATACTTGTATGTATTACCTATAGTGTCGTTTAGCAACCAGTTGTGATGCTAACCTGGCTTCACGCTCTCCAACACCACAGTTACCCATGAAGTTGTTGCTGTCCATCACAGCCAGTTCATGTAACACAAGTTCTATGGTGAGATCATCCCAGCCTTCTTGGGGAAGTTTCCTCTGAAAGCATAGATTAATAGAGATAATGTGTATCAAGTAACTTTGGTTCTTGAGTATCTTTAGCAAGATTCATTCTATTGCAAGCATTTAAATCATATACAGCTCCCCTATTGCAGTCCTTTCTCACTCACAATTAACCGGCAGATGATTAGATAATCATGAAGTGAATTAATCTTATCAGTCATGGTAGTGATTTGTTTTCTATAGTAACAAGTATATAATGATAAGGAGCTGTTTAACCATAACAACAGTTATGTCCCTTAGATCTTTTTCAGTCACATCAACTATGCCGACGATGAAAATCTCTTTTAAAATGATTTAAAAGTTAACTGGAACTTTCTTTATCATACCAAGACATAGCGTAGTAACATAAATTTCGGATACGTATCGTACTGTTGTTGTTTAGACTCAAGGCAGCCCTGATAGAGCACATCTATGATGAAAGACTTTCCAGTTGGGGGCCATCTGTTTTCTTAAGTGTATATAGGACTACATTATATCATATATTCTTATATATTCTGAATCTAAAATGGTTGGCTGTGATTTGAGGAAGATTTGGCTGCTATCTCTAGAAAATCAAGTGTACACATTGAGGCTTCAGGCTTCATTGCTGGTTTGTACCAGTTGTCATATGAGTGGATGGAGCATTGTGGGAAAACATTTGTAGATAGAAAATTAAGAAGCAGTTTTGCTGTTTAACCCGCACTCAACATTGACCGAGGATAGCTTTAATGAATGTCATTGCAACTATGACTATACTATCATTTTAGTATTTATCAATATCTAGAGATTTGATGCATCCTTTCTTTATCCCAAGATGGCTTCTATTTTTAGCAGTTGTAGTAATACACCACAAGTGGGATCTCTTGTTAAAAAATATTATTAGTTGTGACGTAGATTTTTATATGTCCAACTTGGCACATACTCATATTAGATACATTTTCTGAGTCTAAAAAAGCAGATATTAATTATAACACTTACATGCTGCAAGAGTTCCTTCAGTTTTGCTTCATGACGCTGCCGAGCCTGGTTCCCTTGCTGGATGTAGCCCACAGATACAAGCTGCTCACACAGAGTGGACACACTGGAATTCATTTCTGCTCACAACTAAAAACAAATAATTAAAAAGCAATGAAAGCCAAGAGTAGTGTGGTGAAGTAAAACAAATCTTAAAATATTGATTTAACATGAGAAAGAGGCAAATTTAACCTATTTCCTGTGACAAAGTATACTGCCCAAAATGTTATAATTTACCTCTTCCACACAATAAACCAATACGTTCTACATTTGAACTATTTGTGTTCACTAACTGTTAACATAGAACGTTACTAGTTTCCAATGATCTCATTGTTTATTATGATATAAATGCTTTCCTCAATTAATAATAATGATTTCTAACATAGGCACACAACTACACATTTTTGAGTAGGGAAAATAATCTTATATTCATCCAAGTACATAACTGGTACTTATTTATTTCTAACATGATAAAAGGGAAGTTGATCTTGGCAGGATTTAAACTAAGAAAACAGAATGGGAAAATATATCACAAGGCTTTTCATTTGGTAATCAACTAATTGCCAACTATAGGTACAAAGACCACTTATTTTAGGGAAGGAGTAAAGTTGATCCGGTAACTCCTAGTATATTACTGGTACTTAAGGTTATGGAATGACAAAGGTTTGACGTTTGTTCTGGGTTTTCATGTTCTGAGTTCAAATCCTGTTGTCAACTTTACCTTTCATCTTTTTCCAGAGTCAATAAAATAAAGTTGAGATCTTAGAAGTGAGTAAATAGGCCAGGTGTTAGTAAGGTCAGAGAAGTTGCTTTCTTTGTGGACGGATATATTGTAGCATGTTTCTAAACACCAGAATAGCCAACTGTAGAGAGAGAATGATTGAAGAGACTGGTGAAGATAGGAGCCATCTCTGGAGCACACTGTTTAAAAGTAATTGAAGGGAACAATGCCAGGGCTACCAGCCTTATCCTGACATAGTCATGATGACTAGCAGAGTCAGTCTTTGACCCTCCTCCTAATCAAAATAAAAGCACCAGTTATTTATTTATACTCACAAATCCTTGAGCACACTCAATAGATTAAATTTATTCTATTACATTTTATAGGCAAATGAAAAAAGGTAGTAAACATCAGTTAGAGTAAAGTCAAGGTTAGTTAGGATTGATAAGACAAAATAGAACAAATTCAATGTGGAGGGGTGGAGGCGAACATAACTGGTGAATGCAAGTAACTATTACTGCTAGCAGTATGTTTTGATATGGTTACTTCACGATAACCGCATCTTGTAAATTTATGCTTTTTTAATAATGAAACCGTATAGATTTTTAATAGTGATTATGTATGAACACGAAGGGGTGGGGTCAAATTTGCGCTTGTGGTATGTGCGGACAACTTTACGTTTGTGCTATCTGAGGTCAACTTTGCCTTTGTAGTAAAAGTTAAAATCTCAATAGGGCCAAATTGGGTGTAAACTTAACCAAATTCCTGGTTTAAAAATCACCACCTCGCACACTGGGCATCTTTGACGAAGTCCATTCTGTGCAAGCATTCGGGCCAAGTTTTTGGTTTAAGGATACTTTTCTCTCTGCGTTCCTTGGACGCCAATGTACGGATCATGGGCACTGCCTTTTTTCCTGAGTGCATAAAGTAACGTGATTCTTTTAGACAACCTATTTAAAGAACACCCATACAGGATGGTTGCACTCCATAGCGGTAGTTGTTGTTTATTCGTATGTTGTTAACTGCTATTAACCTGACGTATGATCAGAGTTATGTTAGCCATCACCATTCTGTGTGTGTCGGAATACTTTAGCCAATGTTTCTTTTCCTTTCTCAGACAGTGATTTGAGGAAGAACTGGAAGTTATTTCTAGCATGACAAGCGACCACACCTAAGCTCCATCGCTGAATGATAACTTAAGGTGTATATAGTTATTGAGATACCTGGCGTAGTTAATCCTCTGACGTTTTCTGAAAATTTTTTCTATTAGAAATGAGAAGGCAGAATTTAGTAAAATATAGCAGACACGAGAGAGACAGAGATGTTAAAACACCAACGGAAAGCTTTCGCATCAAGTAACACTAATTTATCATACTACATACCGGTAAATGCTCATCAAAACATTGCAGAGTATGAAAAGTGGCAAAAATATTAAATAACCTTTAGAAAAGTTGCACAGCAGCAAGCAATTATCAAAATAACAATTACGCCGGTTAATTAATAAAAACGGTGTTAGGCGAAGAAAGTTCCTGGTGCTATTTCAAAATATAAATCGTGATATAACACCGGTAAAATTTATATTTTGAAACAACGTATATTTGTGAAACATATGTGTTGATGTATGTCACAAATATAGGGCGAAAAGATTAAATTTTATATTAGCAAATTTACATGTGAAGTATTCTGTACCGTTTATTCCTTTCTGTAAAGCAAAAATCGGCAAACTTTTTGTGAGGTGGGCCGTATTGGAAATGCTTTTACGTCTTGTAGGCTTCTCAAAGTATGATGTGACGTACCGGTAGTTTTTTACCCCCAATGTGTCAGGGGCCGGTCACATTTCTTAGTAATATTAATTTATACCGGAAACAATATATATATAATGTATATAATAAAAGTTGACAACTTTTTAAATCTTATATTTATTTTGTAAACAAATAATATAATATTACATAGGTATTTTATAATGTTTCTTTCTTTTCTGGAAACTCGTCGCGCACCGGCAGCTGATGGCACGCGAACCGGTGCCGGTCCGCGGACCACCACTTTGAGGAGCACTGTTGTAGACCAAAGCGGGAAAAATAAAGATGAAAACCTGATCACACAAGTCTGTAGCAGTAATAGAAATGGGGATGTATGCAGGGGAAGACGTTCTCCTGTTTCCCAACCTCAGTCAAACGCACTTTAAGCATACATCTAATTCATAAAACCTACTTCCATAACTGGACTATTGGAACAACTTTTTCAAAGAATTTAATGACACCCGTTGTAAAGAATGTCTACAAATTAAATGATGTAAAAATCAGTATGCACTATGCTTGACATGGCAGGCAGTGGAGCGTGAAAACGGTTTTGGCTAGTGTGATGTAAAGGAAGAAAAAAGACAGAAGCGAAGAGAGAATTACGGTAGTCTTACCTGTCGGTCCGGAGAAAGGGCCACTTTCAACATCCACGTGCTGTCACGATCTCCAAGGTTCACTCCACGTCCACATGCGCTTATCGTTACTCTACCGTCTCACACGTCCGCTCTGATGTGCTGTGCGCCGCTGGCTGACCCTCGTGCTTCCCTGAATGCCGCATGTCCACCGCAGCACTTCCGGGGGGATCTAAAGGCCCCACTTCCGATCCTTCCCTACA
>NC_068982.1:116502496-116504459 GCF_001194135.2 Octopus bimaculoides
GAATATTACCCTGTGTGGCACTGACTCCTCAGCCTGTCCCGTCCTGGGTGACATATTATACCAAAAAACGGCATCAACCGGTGAGATGTGGCCCCTCTCTGCTATGGTCTTGATGGTACGATGATGCCTCTCCGAACTTCATTGCCACTTGGCCGGTATGCCGTCCTGAAGAAACGGCTGACATGCCACTTGTAGAGCATTTCCCCCAACACCTCCGAGCGAAACGCAGTGCCATTGTCCACAAGCAGCTCATCCACAGGGCCTTGTTCTAGGAATACCTCATTCAGTATTCTTGTGATTTCCTCCCCGGTCCCCGTCTTCATCTCCTTCCATATGGCCAACCATCAAGAGGTATGTCCCCTGCAGGTAGTGCGTCACGTCCACTGCCAGTCGTGTTCCACTTGAATGCTTCCTGCCTCGTGCACACCCGGAGCAAAGTCAATGGACTGGCACCTGTCGCAGCTCCCAACTACTCTTTGCACACTCTGCCTGGTCACGTCCGAGTCAACTTTCCTAGTTAGGAACAGGGTCCTGTCCATCCCCATGTGATGCATGGTATGCAATCTCCTCAGCTCCGAGTCACTCAGTCGACACATCGCAGCCACTCCTTGCACCTGCAATCAGGCTCTCTTTATTCTCGTCAGGGCGTCCACTCTATTCTTCTCTGAGGGCACAAAAACCACACTCAGCCTCAAGTCAAACTCGGCAGCTAGCTCGCCCAGAATTGCCAGACGGCGTTTTATCAGCATCTCTGCACCCCATTTGATTCGCACCCTCCGCTCGCTTGTGATCACTGATTCCCTCACAGTCCGGATCTCGATGGAACGCAGCCCCCACCTCAGGGCCAGGTTCAGCCCTTTCAGCACGGCATCCAGCTCCGCCATGTTGATGCGGTTACAGTCGTCCTTCTTCCTAAGCCAGGCCACATCCTCCACCACGACACCTCCAATTTCCAGGACAACTCCCGTCGCTATGCTGCTGGCATCACACCACACGATCCCCTTCTTCAATTTGGGCACATACCAGTTCCTCTCTTACTGGGTCCTCTGCAGTCACCCTCTCCAAGACTTCTTGCATCATGGTGGCTGTCTTTTCGCCTACGTCATCACTCCACCTCACTCCTTCAGCTCGCCTCTTGATGAAGCTGCATGTCGTCCGGAACCATCCTGCAACCGGGTAGTGTCCCAGTAACTTCCCACACACAGAAAACAGTTCGCGCCTACTCGTCTTTGAGCCCAGTTCTGGAATTTCATTCCCTCTCCGAAACACCAACACGCTAGCCTTGTCACTCCGTAGCTTGAGTCCCAGGGCAGTTCTTCCTTTCATTGCCTCCGGTGGTTTGGCAGTTAGCCCCAAACTCTTCAGGTGGCTTATGACCTCCTTTGCCGACACTATTTTCTCATCCACCAGGATGTCATCAATATAGGAATTCGTGGCTCTTTTCACTTTGTCGGCCTTTCTCAGGAGGGTCTTGAGAATTGTCGCCACAATCTTCGGGGCTGAATTCAGCCCGAATCCCAACCTGGTCAGGCAGTACGTCCGTCCCTTATACCTTACCAGCTGATATTTCCACAGTCTTTCAGCCACATGCAGCTGCAGGTATGCCGATTTCAAGTCGACGATTGTGGAGGCCCCCGTCATCTCCCTCCACTCTCTCAAGGTTTCGCTACAAGTGTCCGTAGCTTCACCGCCCGTATGGTACAATACGTGGTCGTTCAGCTCCCGGAAATCCAATACTGGCCTAACTTTATGTTTCGTCGGCTGCACCACTGCCATCAGCGGTAGCACTCCAGTCTTCACTTCCTCCTTCCAAGGAATCAGAACACCTTCCTTGATCCCTGGTCCACCTCTCCCTCGAACTCACTTCTGGCATCTCCTTTCAGGGTATGCTGATAGCAGCCTACTGCGTTCTTCAATGTCGGAGGATCTCCCTTCCACTGCCGGCCATCGAACACGGTTCGAA
>NC_068982.1:116504536-116516088 GCF_001194135.2 Octopus bimaculoides
CATAGCGTCCCCGCATCACCGAACACTGGTGCCGAACCTGGGAATGAACCAGGGACTTCAAACGAGAAAAAAAAAATGATGTGTATGGTTCGTGTTTCGAGGAGATGTGACCGCTTGGCCGCAAAAAATTAAGTTGGTGGCAAGACTCCAAGGTATAGATGATCTAGCGAGTTTTATACCGTTGTACCTCGATGGATCGGCATTGGCGCTATACCTGGAAATGGAAGAGAAGGACCAGTTGAGCGCAGAAAAAATAGAAGGCTGGCTGATGGAGGCTTTCACAGAAGGGCCATTTATGGCATATGGTCAACTGAGGAAAACAAAGTGGATGGGAGAACAGGTCGATGTGTTTGCCAACGAAACCAGGAGATTGGCTAGACTCATGGGATATAGAGATGGCGCGTTAAATTAGCCTTTGTGACAGGATTTCCTGACCACGTGTTGGTCGTGCTGCAAAAGCTGCCGAAATAGCTTGTGATGTAAAGGAAGAAAAAAGACAGAAGCGAAGAGAGAATTACGGTAGTCTTACCTGTCAGTCCGGAGAAAGGGTCACTTTCAACATCCACGTGCTGTCACAATCTCCAAGGTTCACCTCCACGTCCACGTGCGCTATCCGTTGCTCTACCGTCTCACACTTCCGCTCTGATGTACTGTTCGCCGCTGACTGACTCTCGTGCTTCCCTGAATGCCGCATGCCACCGCGGCACTTCCGGTGGGATCCACAGGCCCCACTTCCGACAAGACATGCCTACTCCCTCACTTCCGATCCTTCCCTACAACACAGCATGGCACATAACACCACAGCTAGGACAGAAGTGATTGTGTTCTAGCAAGTTTAACTGCTTTCTTCAACAGATAAATAAATACTTTTTTCGTCACTACTCTCTTAAAATCGATAAGTCATGTAAACTGTATTACAGCAGTGTTTCAGACGCTACCAATCTATTTAAACATGGATTCACTATTCAGTCCTAGGCTAAATCTTATATTATATTTAATTTAAAACTGAAGCTTAATTCAACTTAATTACAACTAGTTTCTGTTATAGCAAATTAGATACTGTAGCAAGCATGTTCAGTTTGGCTCTTTACCTTTAAATACATACATTTTGGCTCATCACGTGATGGTCAAATCCCTCTAGCTTTACGCGGGCTGTCCACCCCATCACGTGACAGACCAGTCAAGTGCGCTACCCTCAGCTGTACAAGGAAGCTTTTCCCTATTTCCTCAGTGAGGTGGGTTTTACACGATCGGTTTTGGATCTTCGGCAGAGAGCAAGTTTATTTCGCAGGCAACCTCCGGTTACCTCCGACGCGTACGTTGTTCCTGTTTTCCTACGGAAGTTATGTCTCGTATATTTTTTTCCTTTTCTATCTCCCATGCATCATCATTATGTACCAACTGCATATTAAACTATTGTGTATATATTCTGAGTATTTCTTCAAGATGTATCTCCACAGCTTTGCTGTCTTAATGCTTTTTTAACGGGTTGAATAAATCGTTGCACTTAATCCTGGTTTCCTCGTTCTTCCTTTATCTATACACGCATCCTTTCTCAAACCAGAATTATTTATCGATTCCACCTCCACTCCGTTTAAATACCACACTTTCATTAATTAAGAAGCAAGTCAATGCTTTTATCATACACATCTATGTTGTCGAGTTTCTTAACAATGCAAACTGAAATCTCAGATTCAATAAACTGGAATATCTAAACAGGTGACTCAAAAACATCGTCTTAGGCTTGTTCCTCCATGTTCCCAACAACAAAAAATTCCTCCTTTAAGTCCTCCAAGTGATTCATTCATAGCTGCGCTGCAGCAGTTTAGAAGAGTAAAGATCTACAAAACAAGGAGAAAAACACCCACTCCCTAAAACTGGGCGATGTAGCGGTGATTTGAAACCGAATCCCTAGATACTCGATCAGTTATCACCAGCAAACCATTATAGTTTCACGTGATCTATCTATTTACCGACCAATCAGCGTGAAGCGATGGCGTGGTCAGGATTTTCTCGAACATTCTAGAATGTGGCTTCCAGTTCGTTGTAAAAATCGTTCGTCGCGCATTCTTATAATCAGACGATCCAGGAAGACTGCTAAGACCGATGGCATAGACAGATGACCAGGAACCTTTGTCGTTATGAATATAGTACAATTGTTTCCTGATATGTTGGACCAATCGCGTGTTGTACCAACAGTATCTCAGTCTGTAATTATTGCTGTTGTTAAGTGTAAAAGTCCAACACAATTTGTCTGATGTTCGACAATAATAATCTTTTAGATGGAGTAGTGGATTAACCTCTCTTTTGAATTTTAAAGATGTGCGAGTAGATCATGGCACAGAAGTAAGAGAAAAATGAGTTAACATACATGTTTCAAACTGGTAGAAATACACATTATTAAATGATTTCTTACTCAATTTAACGTACTGTGTGATTAGACAGATGAAAAAGAGCTCCTGTTTAGTGTTATAACTTCATTGGTGTCCGTGGGATGAGAGACTTAGGTGGTTAGCTGCTTGACTTACTTGGTGACAAGGAATAGCATAAGCGATTAAAAATTATACTCTTGAATTTCGTCTTATATATTCAAAATGGCTTCAAGGTTAAATGTCAAACAACTCAACTCAAATAAAACATGATAGCTGTGAAACACTAAAATTTCGTTTGTATGAAATCATGAATCAGTAAGTACAATTTTTTTATAAATACAATATTTACTTGTAGATAAAGAAAATGTTCCATCTTAAAGTGCTTTTAAGTAGACAATCAAGGGAGACGATGAAATTTTATTGATAGAAATTTCTTATTAATAAAATTAAATCATTAATCCAATATTCTTTTATCAGAAATTTGCATTTTGTACCTAAATTCAAAAAGATATCCATTGAGGCGTTGGTTTGATGTAACATATAGTATTTAGTTTCGTTATAGCATGATGCCAGAGACTTTCAATTTCCTGAGAAATATAAAATGCAAACTATGATTGATCTTTTCAGAATAAACATTCTCATCCATATTTAAAACATAAGATTTTCCATTGGTCACTTATAATTCTATTCGAGCCGTCTATTGATAAGATTCTCTAATGTTGATCTATCTCTTCTTTCAACCGGCACCAGAATACAGGTTTTGGTGTTGCGTTCATTATCATCAAATATCTACTGTCGATCCACTAAAATCACTGTTTTATTTTCTGTTAAAAATTTGGTTTCATTTATTTCAACAATTATAGGATCACAATTTTCTTTATCCCTTAGCATTTTAGAATCTATAATATATCTATAATATAGATGTATTTTCATTTATTTCCGTTTTCATGTAAAACATCATACTGAAGAGTCGTTTCAGTTCACTCATGAAGTCTTTTCTACGTACTCACAACAGGTAATTTTAAATCGTCAAAAAATGAATATTCCATCATTGAACGTTGGACTATATATCAACTACGGTGCAGCCAGCTGTATTTACCGAGTTATTTCTTTTGTAATGAAAGTTCCAATTAATCACCACGCTTTAAGCATTTTCTTTAATTTTCTTTTTCTAGAAGTTCTAGGGAAAATTGTATGAAATGAAGTATATAATTATATTAAATCAAGGATATTATTCTGAAATAATTTTTCTTTGAAATCAGATTCACTTCATGTTAGTAATAACCTCACACGGTCAAAATATTCTGTTATTAACTTCCATTTTCTCTTTCTGCTCAAAAGTTAATTTCTAATTCTTGTAAAAATTTTATAAGCGAAATATCTTTGATAACATTATTTTATTTATGAGAAACTAAAATAAGAATATGCCGGGAAATAATTTAAACGAGGAAGATGCGTCGTAAAGAAATAAAAAAAATAAAAAAAAGAAGGAAAACAATAATTTATTTAATACTTCTCTAGCAATTACCTAAGTTTCATCTTCTATAGGCAGTTATTAGTTTCCTGTCACCTTTTTCGCATTCCATTATTTTATTTGTATATCTTAGATGAGATATGCCTTCCACTGTTTTCTGTAATTACCTCTTTCGCAAAAAGCCTATCAATTCGCTTTTAACTTATTGGTGAACTTCATCTTTATTTTATTATTTTTTTTTGTACAATTTAGTAGTGAAAATATTCGATCCATGCAAGCAGATAAGTGAGATAAAATAACCAACTTGTGATAAATTATGACGAGTTTTCGTATACCAAATCTATCTTTTATACTACGCATACTATGTTTGCTGAAGAATACAATATTTTGTAGATGGTATACTTTTTGAGACAGAATGATCTTTATTCACTTTTCTGGTACTATGTTTTCTGGTACTATGGCTTGTGGTGCAATCAAATTCATGGCTTGTGGTGCAATCAACAGCAGAGTTTAGGTGGGATCATGTGCTGCTTTTAGGTAAAGTATTTTGAAGTTATCCAATGGTCCATTGTTACCAAGATGCATATATCGGTGCCGTTAGCGACTGAAGTTTCTCCTAAATTATTTATCGTTCATTTATGTTATGATTTTCCTACATTACTTGGTTTAATTTCAGATAATTTATTTGATACCAAAACAGCTTTGATATTCGCATGAAAGCATTGAACGCTAAGCATTCAATCGATAATGTTTCGATTGTTATTCGACATTCCTGGAATTTATTAGGTTGTTCCGAAAATAATGGCCGATTTCAGAAACAATTTTATTCTGGAAAAATTAACTATAGAAATGTTTTGGTTAGTCAAAGTATGAGCCGTGAACATCTCTGCTTCTCTGCCATCGATCAACGAGCGTATTTATGCCTCGTTGATAAAAACTTATTGGCTTTGATGCTAAGAAATCTTTGAAAGCTGATTCCACCTCTGGTTTAGACCTGAAAGTTTTATCATTTAAAAACGTGTTTAAATGCTTTAAAAAAATGGTTGTCAGTGGGTGAAAGATCAGGAGAATATGGAGGATGTGGTAAAGTCTCGTATCCCAAGTCTGTGAGTTTTTGCAGCGTCATTCTTGTAGAATGTGGCTTTGCATTATCGTGGAGCAGAATTGGCCATGTCGTTTCACCCATGCAGGTCTCATTTTTTGCAAGTGTGTATGCATTTCAGCAAGTTGATTGCAGTAAACTTCTGCTGTAATGCTCTGATTGGCTTCCAGAAAGCTGTAATGAACCACACCAATTGTAGACCACCAGACAATCACCATAATCTTTTGCTGATGCAACTTTGGGTTTGGGAAATGTTTGGGAGACTCATCATGATCAAACCATTGACCTGATTGTTTACGGCTAACATAAAAGATCCACTTTTCGTCACAAATGACTATTCGGTCAAGAAAAGGATCATTGGTGTTTCGCATAAAGAACATCGAGCGCACTTAAAAACGCCGAACTTTTTGATTTTCATTGAGCTCATGCGGTACCCATTTATCGGGCTTTTTCACCTTACCAATCTTCTGCAGGTTGCGTGAGATCGTTGCAATACCGACACCAAGTACTTCAAACGTTTTTCTGACACTTTGACGTGGGTTTTGTTCAACAATTGCTTTCAATTGTTCATTGTCAAGACTGCATAACCGTCCTCTACTATCTTCATCTTCAAGGCTCTTACCACCACTACGGAATTTCTGAAACCATCTTCGTACTGTGCGATCACTTGTGGATCCCTCTCCCCATGCTCTGTTGATATTGGCAGCAGTTTGGGAGGCATTGTACCCAAGCTTGAACTCACGCAAGAAAAGTAAGCGAAGGTCCTTTTTTGTCATGTTCATAATTAAGGGTGCCTATGTTACAAGAATGTTTTCTGTCTGAAATAAGTAGAAAATTATTAAAGAGCATACATCAATTATTAAGTATGCTGAAATTCACCTAAAATATAATTAAAATACAATGATAAAATTGCGTTTCAAAACACAACACTTAGAGCAGCCATTATTTTCGGAGCAACCTTAATACTTTCTTTAGAAACAGTAATATGTTTTACTGTTTTGCTAAACATTGTTTCTCCCTCCGTCAACTTTTTCCATTTTCAATTCGGCTTGAAGCTAAAGTTTCAGAGTTCAACAACAAGTTATTTAGAGGGCACTCATCTGCTCTAACTATTACAACTGATGCTGTGCCATCACACGACAAAAGCTTCAGTAATGATACAATCAAGGATATTTCAGTGGCTAACAAACGCAATAGAACGTGTAACAATAGGGATTGACAAATGTCCTTTAAGTAACCAGTGATTCCAAACAAATTTGATACATAAATGTTCCGTCCAAACACCTGATTAAGTACAGTGCTATATCGGTGCTACAACGTCAAAATTCAGATTCAGATGCAATAATTACATACATTCTTGTAACAACGCAAATTACATAAAACACCATTTGTAAAATTTATTGGAATCTTAAGAATAGAAATATTAAATACTCCATTTCGTGGTTGATTGTAGGTACAGAAGTTCTTTATAAAGAGAGTGGAGTAATTGTAATTTATGTTGTATGGTGGCACTAGAAATTCTGAGCTGGAAGTTTGGACTTATTAATTAACGCATCAAGCTGTTGATTTGTTGTTCATACCAATTTAACAAAACTCTTTTAAATATTCCATTTAGTTAATTAATATTATATAGAATTAGATAAACATTGCTTTTGATTGCATTTCAATTCCCGTAGTTATTACAACTATTTACTAATTTCACTCCATTCTTGTAGTTATGAAACTCCTTTTAATCTTACTATTTCATATGACAATGATCATCTGAAAATTATCATGTTCTTAATTAAGTTAATGATATACATTTACCCTGACGATCACATAATATAATGCAATGCAATATAATATAATATGATATGATATGATATAATATAATATAATATAATATGATATAATATATGATATAATATAATATAATATAATATAAAAGAATATAATAACAATATAATATAACTATATTTATATGTGTGTATTTATAAGTATTTATATGTGTGTATGTGCATACATTTTTATACATATACATACACACTCACGCACACTGACATAATATACTTAAGAATGCATATATGTAAGTGTATGCATGTGTGTATCGAGGGTACGAGTGTGTCGGGGGTGCATGCATACGCACGTACATACATACATGACCCGGACATTTTCACCATAGCTGTAGGCATATTGCATAACGGGAAGGCACCAGAAAGGGACCAGTAGTTGGATACTGGTACAAGAGACTAGCATTTTACAGAAAATGGATCTTTGTAGTTTTCGTCGAAAATAAAATTAATTTTTCCTATAAAGCCACAATTAAAAAGTTATTAGCGTTTAAAATTTGCAAAATTCGGGTATTTTAGCCAATCAGAAGCGAGTATTTTACACAACTTCGTGGCGAAAAGCTCTGTTTCCGTAGTAATGAAATGTGCTTCGCATACGCACAAGTAGGAGAAGGAACACGAGAAAGATAATCTTCTTACTATAATAATACTCTTGTTTTTTTCTCCGTCACAACATATGAATGACAAAGGAAGGGGTGATCGATGAATAAGGAAGTTATGGGTGATGGCAAATTAGTAGTGGGAGCGTTTCGACTCTGTGTGAGTAGATGTGTGTGTGTGTGTGTGTGTGTGTGTGTGTGTGTGTGTGTGTATGTAAACATGTAAAAGGGAGGTATGCGAATGTGTGTGTGTGCAATGGAAGTCGGATGGTGAATATTCAACGCTGAAAATATAAAAAAAATCAGCGTTTGAACTCTGAATATATGTATGTGTGTGCGTGTTCAAGTAGCAATGTTTTGACATGCCGATGCCCCGCGCCCCACTCCGATCAGGGAAGAGGCACTTGATCAATGAATTAATTAATGAAACAGGTAGCCTTCAGCTATTTCTGCCAAACTGTATAGTTAGCATGATAAATTTTCAAATGATAACGAAGCGGCTAACATCTAGCCTTCGGCTGCCTTGGACCCTTGTGTCCACCACCCTGATTGGTTCTTATTTGCGCGGCAATTGTCCCCAGTTCTGCTTCGCGCCAGGGTGCATTCCGTCCAATCGTGGCCTTCTAATAAGTTCATGTGAGAGTGATTTCTGCCTGTTTTTTGGACCGCATCTCTTACGTCAGGGTCACCAGTTTGTAAAAGAACGACCGTGCGAATCAAAGGAGCCTTTTCCGTCTCGTCGCCATTCTCTTTTGGTTCGCACGGTCGTTCTTTTACATATATATATATTCTGGTGGGTGTTGAGTTTGTGTTATAAACATCGAGAATTCTCCATCTAGATAATAGAGTAGATGACGTTTGTAAATAACTGACATATCAAATTACTTTTTGATTTTGTATAAGCTTGCCAAATTCGCAGCCCCTGACTGACTGAGATGTCATCAAGATGACACAAGTCAGAATTTATTGTCTATTTTTAAAGCGCGTATGTTTATTTATTTATTTATTTATTTACTAAGATTTAATTTCGGATTTTTGACTTTAGGTGTTTACTGTTGTTTTTAGGTATAGTCTCTGTAAAAATTAACACTTCCTTCTCCAAGCCTAGATTCGAAACCGAATCTAAGAATTCTCGGTCGTCCAAACCACCACGATCAACAGGCGCGAAAACAGGTTTTCTTTGTCCTATCAAAAAGTGATTGATGATCTCCATTTGACCTTCGACCTAAGCCATGTCAAGCGGAGTTCAAATGGACAGGAGCTGACCTATTTAGGTACAAACTCTGCTGAAGTATGTCTGTCCTTCTAGCTGCCACGATTCTTATAAATTCAGTGGTCAACAAGACAGAAAAAGAGAAAGCCCTAGGCAGCCAAACGAGGAACGTCTACGCCACGGCAGCTTTTCTCAGAGACCAGAGCAATGTTCGAAGTTCCACGGTAGAATACTGTCTCAGATTAACTACGTACACACATACACAAACATATATTAATTTGTGACATATCATTTCCAGAGATGTACCCTGTTTCTATTTCTAGCAACTCGTAGCAGTTGTCAACGTTTTGCATGTAGTGAAGAATTATGTGTACCAACGACAAATTAAGTCCAGTGAATAAATTATTTTTAATTATGAATCCATTCACTCATTTGTTTACTTCAAAGGCATACACATTCCCTTTGCATCTGTTTACCATGATACACATCTAACCACTACAGTTCCACTTTTTTGTTTTGTTTTTCACTTCTAAATTGTAATCGAGTTTATTAACATCTTTTTCCACGAGAGATCTGATTGAGATGGTTGAACACTTTCATCTGCAATTCCATCTTGAAATTTTATAAAAATATAAATCTGTTTTTACTCAAACGAGACCTTATTATTCCACCGCACCCCTTTTCTACTTACAGTCAAGAGCGCCAATTCTTTTTCTGATCACTTTTCCCCTGACATTTTTTCCCTACAAAACCACGCCATTGTATGCATATGCATTGTTCGGTTTCATATCAAACAGACAGTTAATGTCAAGAAAGAAGATTGCGAGAGAAACATCTGAGTTTCGAACATAAAAGCATTCGATAGGTTGTAGGACTGCGAGAGATCTATTAACATTCACTATGATAAAGTGACCGATTAATGAGATTGCCTCATCGGAAAGTTAGTTTTGCTAAGATTCTCTTAACTGGCATAAGTACCCTATTGTTTGTTAAGAACAATAATCATGCTTGAAGATAAAATAGATGACTGGTATATGGCGTGGGATAGTAGTGGAACAGGTTTTGCTGAAACTGTACTCTTTATAACAGAGGAAGGGATTGTAAGTTGCATAGAATTGTATAAAAGGTGGTCATTAATAATCGTTTCACCATATTAGCTATGATTGATGGGGAAATGAGTTAGTGTGAAGTTGAGAACCATTCGTTTGCATAAAGAATGACGATTACATAATTTCATTTAACGCCGCCTGTTAAACCTGAGACATGGTATCTATGTTAAGAATCAATGTTATCTCAAAATGTTCACTGTGACATGATTATCTTCATCATGCATGACTTGACATTGTAGCAAATGTTTTGTAATACACCAACTTCACAAGCTGTGCCTCTTTTCTTCTTCCATATCGCGTAGAAAATTGAAGTTTCCTAAACCCATTCTGTCGTCTTAATGGATCCGCGTGTCTTGCTGTGCTTCTATAATCTAATCACTTAACAAAATCCCCTCCGTAATTGCAATGTCCTGTCATACAAAATTTCTAAAGATTTCTTTGGAATTAAACTCGCGTGCAAAAGCTGTATTCCTCAGAGTATTAATATTCCGTGTCTATTATCCAAAAACAGAGCTTTATTTCAGGATTCTATAAATATATAGGTTTCATGTATAGTGGTAATAAAAATATTTAGGGTTTCTTATGTATCTTTCAAGAATTTCCTCTGAAATGATAATCGGTAATGGTAATAATATGACAGCACAGAATTGCGATAGTGGGGAAGTGGGGGGGTGGGGGTGAAAGAACAATATTAAGAGTTTAAGAGTATTTAGCTTAATTTCTCTGCTAGCAGAGAACTTTTGTTGAACACCCGTTATGTACTGATAAGCATGTGGAGGCGCAATGACCCAGTGGTTAGGGCAGCGGACTCGCGCTCATAGGATCGCGGTTTCGATTCCCAGACCGGGCGTTGTGAGTGTTTATTGAGCGAAAACACCTAAAGCTCCACGAGGCTCCGGCAGCGGATGGTGGCGAACCCTGCTGTTCTCTTTCACCGCAACTTTCTCTCACTCTTTCTTCCTGTTTCTGTTGTGCCTGTAATTCAAAGGGTCAGCGTTGCCACACTGTGTCACGCTGAATATCCCCGAGAACTACGTTAAGGGTACACGTGTCTGTGGAGTGCTCAGCCACTTGCACGTTAATTTCACGAGCTGGCTGTTCCGTTGATCGGATCAACTGGAACCCTCGACGTCGTAAGCGACGGAGTGCCAAGAATAACAACTGAGAAGCATGTAATAAGTACCCGTAATATAATCATCACATAATGTATATATAAGCGGGGAAATGTAGGTTCGTATCGTAGTGGATTCTCATATTTTTGTTATTCCACTCGTATGAGTAATATTTGTATTAGGCCATATAACTTAGTTGAAAAAACCCCCCAAAAAAACCAATAAAAGCTTGTAAATACATGTATTGAAGGTTCAATCCTAGGTTAAGAACAATATATTGAATTTTAGCTTTATATGTATATATGTTTTAGTTTATGTGTTTATGTTTTCGTTTCAATATTTTCCTGGAGATAATATCATAGATGACAGTTAATACACCAGTATATTGTGGCAGCTGAATAGATTGAATACATAAATACACGCACACACGCACGCACATATATGCACGCACGCGCACACATGCGCGCCCGCATGCATACACACATACATGCACATGAACATGCACTTATATGCACAGTCTCATAAGACTTACCTATAGAGACATGTATGCACACATCATCCCCCTTGGGATAATATAGAAGTTGACAGGTAATATCTTAATATATTGCTGGACATGAACGGGTCAAACACACACACACAGACACACACACACACACACATAGATGCACGCACACAAACGCGCACTCACACCTGTGTATATATATGTATATATATATATATATATATATATATATATATATAT
>NC_068982.1:116516284-116527731 GCF_001194135.2 Octopus bimaculoides
ACACACACACACACACACACACACACACACACACACACACACACACACACACACACACACACACACACATATATATATATATATATATATATATATATATATACAAATACATATATATGTATACGCGGACATATGTACTGCCAGTCCCGTATAAAGGCACACTTACGTAGGCATATACATATACATACACACATATACATAGATGTCTCTAAGAATTAATCTTCCTGAAAATAATGCTAAAGTTGACAGCAAAATTCCTGGTATATTGCTGTCCATGATTGGGGAAGACACACACACACTACCGCACGCGCACACACACACACACACACACACACACACACACATACATACATATGTACGTACGTACGTACAAACATACATAAGTGCATAATTGACTGTATGTATCTAAGTATATTTAACCCATTCATACAAACATTAATGCACACGGCTATATTTGTCTGTAATTTCATATCTATATATTTATACTGTATACACAAGTATTTATGTATGCATGCATAAATACATGTGTGTGTTTATGTGTGTGTGTATGTGTATGAGTGCATGTATCTGTATGTGTGTATGTGTGTGTGTGTGTGTATGTGTGTGTGTGTGTGTTTACACGGTCACAACCAGAGTACACACGACTTATAGCAGAATGTATTTTATGAAATGATAAAGTTTGCTAGTGAAAATACATCGCAACGCAGAGTTTGATAGCCAACATTACAGACATATACATAAACATCTCGGCATATGTTTTCATGCTTTATATGAAAAATGAGTGAACTACATAAATACTCACATACATACATTGTTGTTGTTGGCACTCCGTCGCTTACGACGTCGAGGGTTCCAGTTGATCCGATCAACGGAACAGCCTGCTCGTGAAATTAACGTGCAAGTGGCTGAGCACTCCACAGACACGTGTACTCTTAACGTGTTCTCGGGGATATTCAGCGTGACACAGTGTGACTAGGCCGAGCCTTTGAATTACAGGCCCAACAGAAACAGGAAGTAAGAGTGAGAGAAAGTTGTGGTGAAAGAGTACAGCAGGGTTCGCCACCATCCCCTGCCGGAGCCTCGTGGAGCTTTAGGTGTTTTGTTCAATAAACACTCACAACGCCCGGTCTGGGAATCGAAACCGTGATCCTATGACCACGAGTCCGCTACCCTAACCACTGGGCCATTGCGCCTCCACATATACATACATACATACATACATACAGACAGACAGACAGACATACAGACAGACAGACAAACTATAGTTCTCACGCAAGGAAGGTGGCTGTGGTCTCAACTCTGTATTGATGTCATATGAAGCATGGATTGTAACTCTGAAACAACATCTGCAGCAGAGGAATGAGAGCAGTAGCTATCTTGTCCAAGTTTGTGACCACGAAATCAACAACATAATTAGGATAGCTAATGAACTTGATGAGCGGCATGAAATAAGAACTGATACAGATTTCTTCCCAAGGAGTATATCTAAAATCTATTTATCAGAAAAAAAAAATGCATGAGTTCACTGAGAAGATAGTGCACGAGTACTTGACACGTAAAACACAAACTATAGAAAGGACTAATGATGTCAACAGCTTGGCATGGAGCACCGACAAGTTTATGACATGGCACACTGAAGGCTGTATCCATGCATTCCATGAACAAGAGATCATCACCATGTCCCTGCAACATAAAAAGGTAGAAAACGTTGATGGATAATAGATGTAGGCTGTACAAGACCAAAAACTGAAGCCATCAACCACATTATTGCTAACTGCGAGAGAATGTCTTCCAGTTATTATCTTCCAATGATGCATGATACGGTGGCCAGAATGATATGGAATAGGATAACAAAAAAAAAATACCTACGAACGAACTGACTATATTGAGATCGATGGGTCAAAAGAATACCTGCCAGATATCGTTGTGTGGGACCACAAATAAAAAATATGTTCTGTTGTGAAAATCAGTTGCCCCTGGGACATGAATGTGGTTAGAAAAATATGATAAAGGGGACATCTGTGAAACATTGATAAGGAGTTTGCATATCCAGAACCCAAGATACACTTTCAGCTTTATGCCAATTATTATTGAAGTAACAGAATATATACCAACCCATCTGGAACAAAGTATGACTGAACTTGGGGATCTCCGGGAGAAAATGCAAATCCTTAATTTACACGCTACAAATGACCGCGATATCTAGGACTACAAAAATCTGCAAGACCTTCGTAAGATTTAAAGGATGAAAGTTAAATCAAGATACTTTCCTTCATAACCTTGCTACCGAGTCGGTGGCCGGTCAAATTTACTCTAAATTAAAAAGAGGAAGAGAATACATAAATATATGTATCGTGTGTGTGTGTGTGTGTGTGTGTGTGTGTGTGTGTGTGTGTGTGTGTAAGTGTATATGCGTGTGTGTATATATGTGTGTGTAGACATACGTACATACATTCGTACATACATTCGTATATACATTCGTACATACATTCGTACATACATTCGTACATACATACGTACATAACACACACACACTCACGCACGCAAGCACACACACACACATACGCATAGATATAACATAAACACTCCCATACATACTGATAAATTCCTTTGATATTCCCGCACACACACGTGCACGCACATGTATGCACACACACGCACGCAAGCACAAATAGATGCACACGTGCTGCACGCACACATGCATTGTGCAAAAGTTATCAGAAATCATCATAGCTGTATAAGGCTCTTGTAGCTTCAATCAGTCTTTCGAATACGCAATGTCAGAGAGTTGGAAAGATACCTACTCTGAGAATTTGTAGACTAGTATATCACGATGTTGTTAGTTTACCCGGCTAACTTTGGTTTAGGTTAAGGACAAGTTTTATGAAATTATCGAAGCCCTCATAGCAGCTGTGTCTTAGGGTGACAAGCTCGTCGTTCTCGACGACTTAAACGCCAGAATTGGTATAAACTACCAGACATGGGAGGAGGTCATTGGGAGAAACGGAGTTAGCAAGAGCAACAGCAACGGTTATCTACTGTTGATGACTTGAGCAGCACATGACAAACACGATTTTTCCAGTTCAGGCAGCGACTACAAGGGAAGCCGGCAAACAAGCGACAAAACATCAATAAAGTGGAACGGCTCAGTGTGAAATAGAACTTCAGCAAAGACGTGGACAGCAAGTTGAACCAACTCACCGTTGATACAAAGAGAGCAGAGGAGGACTGGGTGGTGCTCAGAGACTCACTTATCTGGGCCAGAACATGCGTAGATACCAAGACTGTTTCGACGACTTAGATGAGAAAATATCAGAAGCTGCTCGATGAGAAACGTAATACCTACAAAGTATCTCAACAAAGCAGTATATCAGCTTCCAAGAAAGCAGCCTACAACGCCACCAAAATCAAGGTGCAAGTAAGGCTGAGAGAGATGAAGGAATGCTGGCTCAGCAACAAGGCGAATGAGATACAGAGTTACGCTGACAGTAACGACTCCAAATGTTTCTACGATGCCCTGAAAGCAATCTATGGGACATAGTCCTCCGGAGCATCACGATTGCTCAGTGCTGACGGGATCGCTCACATCACTGGCAAATACGCAATCCCGGAAAGGTGGGAAGAGCACTTCAGCAACGTCCTGGACAGGGCTTCCTCTATCAAGGCTGAGGTCATTGCTCAAATGCTCCAAGTTGACATCAACACTCCTCTAGCAGAGCCCCCAACAGCAGCAGAAGTCCAGAAAGCACTTGAGATCCCTCTCAAATCGTAAGGCACCTGGCTCTGATGCAATCTAAGCTGAAATATACACGACAAGGGGACCGGTTTTGACGCAGAAGCTCACCAGTCTCTTTCAGACCATGTAAGCAACAAGAAGTTGTTCATCAGGAGCTTAAGGATGCTTCTATTGTCCATCTCTAAAGAGAAAGGGAAACAGGCAGTCTTGTGACAACCACCGAGGAATATCTCCCCTTGTCATCACTGGTAAGATGCTCGCAAAAATCTTTCTTAACCGCCTGACTCAACGCATGGGAGACGGGCATCTGCCAGAAAATCAGTGTAATTTCAGAGAAGGCTATGGGACAGTCGGCATAATCTTTGCCGCACACCAACTTCAGAGAAATGTCTGGAATAGAACAGGGACCTAACACGACGCTTGTAGATTTAACCAAGGCTTCTGACAACATCAGTCATGAGGGGCTTTGGAAGTTCATGGGAAAATTCGGCTGCTCGTACAAATTCAATAGCTTGATACAACAGTTTCACGACGACATGTACGAGACAGTAGAAAGTCTTCCGATGCATTGTCAGTCATTTACGGAGTAAAGCAGCGCTGTGCACTTGCACCTACGTTGTTCAGCATGTTTTCATTCATGCTAGCGGATGCTTGACACGCAACTTCCAAGCGACTGCGAACTGGCAGAAGGTAAGCGCACGAAATGGTGAACAGAGAAAGCGCTTCAATGATACACTCAAAGCATCACGGTAAAGCTTTGAGATCAATTCAGACACGTGAGAAAGGCAAAAACAAGACCTCCTCTTCTTCTCTCACGTGATGTCCTTGGTCATCGACAACAACGACTGATGAGCCCGTTTAATTTATCAGGCTGTTCACGCGTCTCAATTTTTTTTTCATAATCTGGCACAATAATAAAAACGAAGTTATAAAGCCTAACATTTTGAAAGGAAGGGGAAAGTCGATTGTATCGATTCTAGCACTTGACAACTACTTTACTTCATCGATCCCAGAAAGATGAAAGGGAAAGCTCGCCTTAGCGGGATTTGAACTCTTACTTTAGGCAGCTGGTGTTAAAACACCAATAGTCATGCCAAAGTACCTTCTGTGGACCGATGAATGCAGTTCAAGCTACTTAGCTATTATCAGTACCGGGTGCTGAGAAAAATAACACTGAAATGATTTTGAGAGTCATAGCTTCCTTATGGAAAATCAATAGGAACTATCTACCATTAGGGTAACCTGACATGGCTGCTAGAGTTTTAACAACTGTTGTCAGAAGCGATAATTTTTTCTTGGCAAACTGCAGTAAAAAAATGACCTTTTTACAGGTCAAATATATCTTAATTTGAAGTGATGTAAAACTTTGTTTGATTTACAACACTGCTTTCGCGTGGTTATTAATTATTTTGTTCTAGCCTGGTGGTATCGCACTTAGTCACAAAATATTTTCTGTTGATTTCCTATAAGGAAGCTATGACTTCCAAAATCATTTCAGCTCTGCTAGAGGAGTGTTGATGCCAAGTAGCTTTAAATGAATTCATCGTTCCAAGGAGGATACCTTGAGAGATAAATGTTGGTGTTTTAACACCCGTTGTTTAAAGTGAGAATTTTCTCCTCGGCAAACCGCATGAAAATGGCAATTTTACAATTCAGCTATGTCCCAAACATATCTGAACTGATCTAAAAGTTTGCTTATACATACATACATACATACATACACACGCACGCACACGCCCGCGCACACACACACATATACATAAGCCACACTGACATACGGTGGTATGTTTACTGAAATCGTACTGAATCGTTCCATGAGGAACCCAAACAAAGCTGCAGCTATTTTGCATTTGTCGCAGTTTTGCTGCAGAATATTTTAGTCTCAAAGTAGGGTTCTTTGAAGAGTATACTATAATAATAATGATAACAATAATAATAATAATAATAATAATAATAATAATAATAATAATGATTATTATTGTTGTTATTATTATTATTATTATTATTATTATTATTATTATTATTATTATTATTATTATTATTATTATTATATGTTTGGCTTTTGCTTTGAATTTGTGCAAGTTGACTCCAAGTCTCATCCAGAGACCACAAGAGATAAGTTAGAAGTTCAAGTTGTTGTTATGATTAAGGTGTCATATTTTTGGTTCTGCACAGAGTATTATTCTAGAGAATGTTTGTCAAAACATAAGAAAATTAGTAATTTGTTTTAAAAGTAATTTGATTACAAGATGATAGTGTGATGTTAAGATGACAGTAAAAGGTGTTTGCTATTATCTACCTTTAAAAGTACTTTTGCCAATGTTTACTGATTCAAATTTATTATTATTATTATTCAGTAGTTTTATTTTTATAACGTGCTTTCACTTCACTACCGAGCACAGCTCTGTGCGCCTTGGGTATGTGCTGTGGTTTGCTGTGGTGCTCTTATGTTTACTGTATTGAAAGTGTTTTGCGTAGAATGTGTGCAGTACCCAGTAGTGCAATTTTCTGTATGTTATATATATTTGTAAGTCCTGGTGTTTTTGTTATGTATTTGTCTGAATATTTTTTTATTATACCTAAGGCACCTACTATGATAGGAATTGTTTCTGTTTTTAGATTCCACATTCGAGTTATCTCTATTTCCAGGTCTTTGTATTTTGATTATTATTATTATTATTATTATTATTATTATTATTATTATTATTATTATTATTATTATTATTATTATTATTATATGTAGAAGGCGGCGAGCTGGCTGAATCATTAGCATTCCAGACAAAATGGTTAGTGGCATTTCTCCTGTCTTCAAGTTCTGAGTTCAAATTCCGACCATATCGAGTTTGCTTTTCATCTTTCGGCATCCATAAAATAAGTACCAATCAAGTACTGGGATCTATGTAATGGTCTAATCCTTCCCCTACAATTTCAGGCCTTGCCTCTAATAGAAATAATTATCATAAATGTCTGAAAGAAACATACTAGATAATGAGTGGTTTTTATTATTTATATCGTTCATTAACTGAATAGTTTCGAATATTTTATCTCGCAATGGAGCCTCAATGCAGTCGCTTGATTTGCTAGAAATTATAACCATGCCTTCCTAAACTGAGCAGCATTGAACCACAACAAAAATATTCAAAACGTTCTGATAAATTACATGCTTCAGTATTAAACATCAAGAACAACACATACAAGAACAAATTATAACACAACAATACATAACGAAGAACAACGCAAATAAAATCAGCTGCAAAAAAAAAAAAAAAAAATTCGAGAACTCAAAATGAGATTCCACGCGTGTGGTTTTTAAAGATCGAATGTGTTAAAGAGATGAATAGTTTAACGAGTACAAATAGTGACAAGACGTAAGAATTACAAGGAATGATAGCTATTGTTTGATTTGACAGAAGAAAGGATGACAACCACGTTAAGCTTTAAAAAAAGTGCTTAAAAACTACACGAATCATAGTTTTATGAAAATATATTCAAATTAAGACTACTGTTTATTTTAGACTGAACTGGAAGGCTGACGTAGAGTGTGTATAGACGCATGCGCGCTTGTGAATACGTGGAGTAAATGAAAAACTACGAATATACCAGTGCATAAATTTTTAGTTTAATATTACATAAGCCTTACAACAAATGCTGAACCTATAAAATATGTTTTTTGACAATCACCATCTCTTACTCCAACCCACTTTTCTCTCTCCTTATCTTTCTCTGTCTCTGACGATTTCAGGATTTTAGTTGCATTTAGATTACTAACCCAAAATAGAAAGCTTATAGTCCCAATGTAGTTTGAACTTTTAATCTATTCTTCTGTTATTAAATACATGTCTTTGTTTCTGCTATCATCTTATATACATACATACATACATACATACATACATACATATATATATGTATATATACATGTATATATATATATGTATATATATATATATATATATATATATGAAATGTTCACTTTTAATATAATGACTATTCGGTAACTACATCATTGATTCCATTCTTGTTTACCAATATTATTCTAAGAATGAATTTCTTTCCATTGTTATGTTCATTGCTGCATTTAATTGAAACCTCGGTAAGTTATTTTTTCTCATTTAAGCCACCGATCTCTGTTTGTAGAATTTCTGACTTTTCCTGAATAAGGATGTTGGGAATACAAAGCTCAGATTCCCCTTCACATTCTTTCTACAACAAAGAAAAAAAAATAGTAAGAAAAAGACAACAACAAGATTCAAAAAGTTAAGAAACAGATTTAAATGTTGAAATGAAATGTGGAAATAGTTGTACCCATGTAATAAATTAATTATGCGGCAATATTATATATCGTGAAGTTATAATTCAGTGGTTCTCAACCGGGGTCTATATGGTCCCCGAGAGTCCATATAAGATTTTTGGGGGTTCACAAAGCAAAGTAGTAAATTGTAGTATTTTAAGGGCTCCTGAAAAAAATTGCTTTAGATGTATGTATTAATATGTATTGCAAGAAACACTTCTTTCTCAAACATTTTACATAGTTCAACCTACACGATTAAATATGTGAAAAACAAAATAGGAATTTTGAAAGAAGTTTCTAAAAAGCTAGTTTTTAAACATCAAATGACTATGGGGAGGGACGGGTCCACCAGAATAAAAAAGCAAATAAATAATAATAAAAAAAATGGTCGAGAACTCCTGTTATAAATGATCGCTAGAGATTCTGAAGCCGAACATTTGTAGGTTTTAATAATGCACTACTTTGTGTCAGGAGAGTGTACAATGCAGTTTAATTGACATCCTAAGATATATTTTTCTGTAGATTAGTATGGAAGAAGGAGTTGTGTCTCTGACCTTTATAGCCCCAACCAACTGACAACTGCAAGATCGACGTACTTAACGCTTCTTGTGAAAAGCTGCGTCTGGACGACTGTAGATAAAAATGGACAGGAGGAAATAGGAATTTTATTCGAGCTGTTGAAGAAGATTAAATATACATGGCTACTCCACTTAAGGTTAGTTTTCAAGGTCTATCGTCATGAAAGTAGTTTGCAAGTCTCTCATGAGTTGTCTAAGTTTTGTGTTGATTTATGGATGTTTGGATGACTTTATTCTACAAGAATGAAGAATGACACTTTTTCTTTTAGCTGTTGATTTTGTTAAGTTCCAGGTCAGCTTTCAGGGAGCAAATCCATGGTCAAAGTAATTCCAGTCTTGACCCTTCCGATTTTTGTATATCTTTAATTACATTGTTAAATATGTGCTTCCTTTTCCTAAGGTGGTAGGGTGCCATTTGAGGGTATTTGGTTAATCCTTCTAGCAGGGTAGCAACCACTTAGAAAGCTCACTGATTGGTTCGCTATCCGAGTTGACTGTGAGGTGAAAATTGCAATAAACTGTAAGTGCCAGATTAATCAGAGTTGCAAGAGCATGGGCTAGAGAGAGGGAGAGAGATTGAGATTGAGAGAGAGAGAGAGAGAGAGAGAGAGAGAGAGAGAGAGAGAGAGAGAGAGAGAGAGAGAGAGAGAGAGAGAGAGAGATCAGCGGCCTTATCAACAGGGATCTCAGACGACATGGTATCAAGGTATGATAAAATATATGTAAATTTGCATTGTTGACATTCAAATAAAGTATTACACACTTATGGTATGCAAATTTGTCGCTCCAGTCCTCTGTATCTCTACTGAATTTGTTGAGTATATAAATAGTTTGGCTGCTTATTTCTCTAGGATTGGTTAAACGATGTAACACCGCTGATGAGAACCAAATATGACTGGGAAACAGATGAAGGCTGGTCATTATTTTTTCAATTTACAGAGAAATGATTTGTGCCACATTTGTATGTCTACTACGTGGGTTTACATACACGAACTTCAATTTTGGCATCAATAATGTCATACGAAAAATAAAAGTTGAAGTCATTGACATCAGAGATACGAGACATGCAAATGAGTCTGCAATATTACACTTTAAAATACATAAATGTGTGTATACAGAAAGCATGAAACATGCCAATGAATCTGCAGTGCATATTCCACTTAAAAGCGAACATACCTCTTTGAATTTACTTTCCAGCTATATGTTCTTTTGATCAAAGTTAAGCTGGATAATAAGATAATACAGTGCACTTATAGAGAGTTCGAAATTAAAATTACTGGTTGCGAAATATCGTGTAACGCTGCGGTCGTTTCACAAGGCATTGTTGCATAATTACTGAACTAATAGCTTCTAGAAAATCACTGTTAGAGTTGTCACTCTGATTTGCTACTGCTACTGCAATGGGTGTCATAGCTGTTGAACGTGACAGTGGGTAAAATACTTTTATTTCGTTATCTGTATTACAGTTGTAACTGTTGCTAGATCTGCCCATGGACGCAGATTGATGTAGAAATGACCGACATATAGCCACTTCTATTGTTAATGTATATAGGCTACCGCTAAAAAATAATCGTGCCAGCTGATTGATTGAGAAGAATAAATTTAGCCGCAAATGTTGGCGCAGGTTCACATCGTTAGTACACCACGGATAAAATCTTCTTTCTATTACGAAAGAGTTGTTCTCTCTCCCTCTTTCTCTCTCTCCCTCTCTCCCGCTCTCCATACACACGTGTGTGCACACAATGTAGGTGCTTATACGAGGCAAAAATAGAATGCACTGTGGCACAGTAAAATTAAATGTACATTTATATATCTCACTTTGTTTCCCTCTCTCTTTGTAATATACAAACACACAAATATACATACTCTCTCTCTCTCTCTCTCTCTCTCTCTCTCTCTCTCTCTCTCTCTCACACACACACACATTTTATATAGTCTTTTAATTGTAATGCCACATATCTTCAAGTTTCATACTGAGTTTAAAACTAAGCAGTCTTCACACATATACTCATATACTCGTGTAGTACACATATACTCATGCACGGGAGTATATGTGTATCGCTTCTATTATACTTTATTCCTGGTTCTGCTACCTATTACAGTTAAGTATATTTTTTGCTTGTTATACGGTTTCAGTCCAAAGGAATGAACTGTGTTCATGATCTTCGCAGGCTTTTCCAAACCGGTAAGATTGATGCAGCTGATGTTAACCGTTATGATTTAAGTTCCTCTATCAAAGGCACAGAATAGCGACAAGGGAAAGACACGAATCTTTTATTCATTTGGTTTATAGGCGGGCACCATTATCGATTCAGTTTGTAACCGATCTCAATAGTAAAACCATTTGCATACAAAATATTTTGCTTATCAAGAACATAAGTAGTTAAGGATTTTCGAAGGAAAGGTCTTTGCAGGGGAAAAAAAAGTAAAAACAAACGTATAATAGTGAGAAGGATAATGTCTTTATTTAATCCAAACAACGTATTATAATCAATAAGAAAGACGAAGCTGTTTTTCTTGTAACACTGTTCATTGAAGAAGATGCCGTTAACCCCCGCTCCGACTAACAGCGTCAACGATGACGACGGCACTCAGGAATAAAGAATGAAAAAGGGAAAGAAAACCCCCCCCAAAAAACACAAACACAGAAAAAAGAAAAACACCACAGAAAAAAAAGAAAAAACTAAATAAACAGATAAACGTGAAGAATGAATACAACGCGAAAATACAGTGCCAATAGTTAAACACATAATTGATCTGTTTCTGGTTTTACTTGTGATAAATTGCTATTTCTGATCGTGTTTATACAAAACATTACAGGTCTTCGAGAATGTTTACTCAAAAC
>NC_068982.1:116529083-116533542 GCF_001194135.2 Octopus bimaculoides
ATATATATAATATATATATATATATATATATATATATATATATATACAAAAGTGTGTGTGTATGTATGAATGTATGTATTTGTGTGTCTGTGTTTGTCTCCCCACCATCGCTTGACAACCGATGTTGGTGTGTTTATGTCCCCGTAACTTAGCGACTCGGCAAAAGAGCCCGATAGATACAAAGAATAAGTCATGGGGTCGATTTGTTCGACTAAAGTCGGCACTCCAGCATGGCCGCAGTCAAATGACTGAAACAAGTAAAAGAAAAGAAGATAATCTATGACCGACCTTTGCTATTAAATGACAAAATACACCAGACACGCTAGTATAGACAAATGAAGCAATCTTCAAAGTTATTTAACACTTGAAAGAAAGGCCTAGCCCGAAAGACAAGTTGCTGATGACGTCGATGAAGTTTCAATATTATAGTAAACATATTCCTTTTTCACATGCACTGCCAATATTTGTAGAAAGCAAAGATGAATGTTAATCATCAACTATTTTCTTCTTCCTGAAAATATCAGGTCTTTGAGTCCATTAATATAGAAAGTATTACTTCTGAAGGACTTTGCATTAAGAAATTAATTACTGGTGCATCAGCATACTTCTTGTTTCAATACTAAGCTGTACGACAAGTAAAGTCATGAACTTTTAGCCAACACTCAATGTGTAGGCAAATACAATATACTCGTGGAGACAAAAAAGTTATCAGTCATCGCTAGTTTCATTAGTAATTGAACATAGTCTTTTACTGTCAACAGAAGCACTGTTTATATACCAACTATTACTAAAGGCTTAAGAAAATGGGATAAATCGATTTGCATGTGTTACTCATTCTTGGCAGCAAGTTCGCAAATACATCATTAACATTGTTTTGTTTCATTACTATATTCATAGTAGAATATATCTTCGCATTTTTACCAACATTGTATCTATAGACAGACGTAATAATAATTTAATCAATCTATCCAATTATCAAATGCTTATAAAGATATCTGTCTGTTTATATATCGTTGTCTATATATATATATATATATATATATATATATATACATAGGGTGCGATAGGTAAATTGTCACTATTTTATATTCTTAATTTCGTGCATGCGCATTGTTTGTTTTTGATTTTGTCGACTACACAGTATAGTAGGGCCAGTTGGACATCGTCTGCGAGAAAAAAACAGAACCACGACGCAACTCACTCTGCCAGAAATTTGGAAACGACATGCTGTACTGCTTGGCATTCGCACCGGAAGCTCCAATACGAACATTTCAGTGTGTTTGGGCGTCAATCTGAGGATAGTGCATGTACCGAGAGGGATAAAAATCAAACATCCAGTCAACATCATGGTCTTTAGAGTGATCACTAGTGATGGTGACGTTATGCCTCCATTCATCTTCCCACACGGCCTCAGACTCAATACGGAGGCTTACATCAAGTGCCTGCAGGAGGTAGTGCTGCTCTGGGTCAAGAGGGTGGCTGCTGGAAGACCCTGTGTCTGGCAACAGAACTCTGCACCATGCCACACAAGCGGGAGAACCTAGTCATGGCTGTCAGACAATTTCTGCGACGACATCACCCCTAACATCTGGCCACCTAACTCCTGAGATTGCAACCCCTTTGATTATTATGTGTGGGGCGCAGTTGAACGAGAGACCAACAAAACTCCTTGTAACACCAAAGATGAAATGAAGGCAAGGATTATGGCAGCATTCACCAACTTAAACAAGAAGACTGTCTAGAAGAGTTGCAGGATATTCTGAAGTCGTTTGGAGGTCGTGGTAGAAGCCAATGGCGATTTTATTGAATACATTTACTTTTAGTATTTCAAGATATTTTTATGTAATTTTGGTAAATATATCTGTTAAAATGAGATGCCAGTGTTATTTCCATTCTTGCGTAATTTAGACGACATTTTATTCACCGCGCCATGTATATTCTGCAGTGTAGTAAAGCATTGAAATATTACTCTTTAACAGATTGTCAAACTAACTACCAGGGGTGCGGCATATAAACAACTTGGTCTATTCAGTTTATTTCATCCCGTAGGAATTGTGGGCTTACAAGCACTGTCTCTCTGATGAAATCTCGCACAGGATTGAAGCTAGGCTGGTTGATCATCCTTTGAGTGTCCACGAAGTCATTGTATATACAGATTTTCATTGTATACACAGACAATGTTTACTTCTGTCTATTACATACAATGTTGATTAAAAATTTATGAATATATTCTGTTGTGCAGTGTGTTATCTCATCGTAACACACTGCACGTGTTATCTAAATCGTAAATTCCTTGTAAACTTCTCAGTTTACTTTTTCCATCGAAGTTATTTCACATCTATCGAACGAAGTTATTTACTCGCTTTGAAGTGATGAAAATCACAACATCCTGCAAGCCTTCATAAAGATATACGGTTTTGTATGTAACCTAAAGGAAGACGTCACTGTTGTTGTTTAACGCTTGATTAGGTCTGGCTGAGTAGATCTATGATCAAAATAACTCCAGCGTACATTATGCAATGCAACAATAGATATTCTTATGCAATGCAACAACGTAGAGATATCTGTTTTGACTGAAAAAGGAAGATTGTAATATTGATAGTACAGATTGTAGAAAGCAGGATTGGATTAACGGGTGGCTAGTTCAGTACTGCATAGTCCGGTGATCCACTGTATTCTTTTATCGGAAACTAGAGTTGATAACAGATGCTGGTTCATTATCCTACAGCTCAATTTATTTTCGTCTTTTATTCACCCACTAAAGTTGATCAATGTTTATTAGTTGAATCAGAACAATCACCGTGAGCGTGTATTTACGCCTTCATTTATTTTCTTTTACTTGTGTCAGTCATTGGATTGCGGCCTTGCTGGGGCGTCGCCTTGTACTTAATTTCTCTAGGACTTTTCAGAATAAGTCTGGTGCTTATTCTGTCGGTCTTTGTCATCGAGCCACTAAGTCACGGGGACATAAACAAACCAACACCGGTCATCAAGCACTGCTGGGGACAGACAGACAGACAGACACACACACACGACGAGCTTCCACTTCGTTTCCGTCTACCAAATTCACTGTAACAGAAGATACTCGCCCTAGGTTGCAAAACGAGCTTCTTAACAGCACTGTCCTATATGTATTCATGAAAACTAGAGGTTTTACATCAAATTTGAATAAGCTAAATGATAATAATGAATATTGTTTTCTTCATATTGATAATTTATGTTACAGGGTAAAATGAATAATAAATACAATGACGCAATAATGACTGAAAATGTAAAAATAAAAATAAAATGCTTACTTCTACCAGCTTAACTGTCGCTGGAGTTTTAGTATTATCTTGGTCAGCCATCACATTGGTGGTTGTGACAAGAAGGCCTATGGCAACTGAAAGAAGCACAACTAGTTTAAGAGTTGACGCCATAATAATCGTGAAGGTTGGTTTTCAAATGTCTTGCAAGATGGAAAGAAGTGATTCTCGGTTAAACAGTCAGGTGGCAATCTGTTTTATATGCCGACAAATAAATAAATGAATAAACATACACACACACACATACATACTCACGCACACACATACATACTCACGCACACACATACATATATCTGTGCACATTTTGTGTGTATATGTGTGTGTATGTGTTTTAGTGGTCTCATATTCACGCGCACATGAACAATTATTGACAGCGGTTAAGCAAACAGAAATAACATGAAAGCAGGGAAAGCGTGTAAAACTATAAGATTTAATCAAACCAAGCAATTGTAGAAACCCAATATTTATCTGTCAATACAACCTAGTTGTTCTTATTCTACTTAAAAAGAAGCATTGATCGGAAAAGTCCTTTGTTTCTTCTGCCCTACACTGGACAGTCAAATTCTCTCCTCAGCACATCATCGTATAGCTGTTTATCTTTTCCACGCTCCATTGAATATTTAACACTTCTCTACATCACAAGCCAGTCCTAGAAAGGCAAGTCTTTCAATACGTTGAGTAACTGAAAGGTGATCTTTTAGCCTTGACAAGATCCTTTTTCGGCATTTGTTTCTGCCAAGAGCTAAATATTCAACATTTTCGTATGGAATATTCAACTCTGGTTTTTAACAAGTCTTTGTATTGATTTCTTGTTTAGTTGTTACATACATAATACATACATACATACATACATACATGATACGTGGCCGAAGAAGACCATCACTCAGAAGGTACAAGAGGTGAATATTCATGTAATATGAATACGATATGCAGAAGGCTACGAAACGGCCGTAACCATATGGAAGTTATGTTCATGTAGTTAAATGTATCTTCACCTCTCACACCTCCTGACTTTTACTTCTCAAACTCATAGTTCCGAGTTCAACCCCACTGCGTGGGGCCTTCGGCATGAATCGGGTTGACTAAAGCCTTTTGAATGGATTTGATAGACGGAAACTGACAGACGCACGTAGTATATATATATATATATATAT
>NC_068982.1:116534196-116535012 GCF_001194135.2 Octopus bimaculoides
ATATATATATATTCCTTTATTCTTTTATTCTTTTACCTGTTTCGGTCGTTTGACTGCGGCCATGCTGGATCACCACCTTAAAGAGTTTTTAGTCGAAGAAATCGACCCTAGAACTTATTCTTTGTAAGCCTAGTACTTATTCTATCGATCAATTTTTCCGAATCACTAAGTTACTGGGACGTAAACACACCAACATCAGTTGTCAAGTGATGGTGGGGAGACAAACACAGAGACAAAACCACACTCACATAAATATATACATATATATACGACAAGCTTCTTTCAGTTTCCGCCTACCAAATCTACTCACAAGGCTTTAGACAACCAGAGGCTTTAGTCGGCCCAAGGTGCCATTAAGTGGGACTGAGCCCGGAACCATGTAGTTGGGAAGCAAGCTTCTTACTACGCATCTATGCCTGCGCCTTTAGGGTACTTGATTATGCAACCGGGAAATGGTTGTATAATCAAGTACCTGTACGCCTGGAGAACTACTTTGCGTAGAAACAATTGTAGTGATTGAAAATAAATGTCCAGCCATACACCTTGCTGACTCCAATTTTTTCAATTATATATATATATATATCATCATATACATACCCGAGTGCTTATGCATGTATTCGTATATAGCAATATTCTCTACCTACAGTTATCACGTTCGTTTAAAATGTTTTACGGTTAAGCTGGTTCCTATGTATTTCCCTGAAGAGAAGATTACATCTTTATCAACATCACCTATTCCTTTGGAAGAAACCATCTGTAATCTTCGAAACATATGTTGGAAATAAAAGAATTCATTTAACATATGCGTATTACTCC
>NC_068982.1:116538306-116538943 GCF_001194135.2 Octopus bimaculoides
AAATCCCGAGTTGACATTTGCTCTTCTTTCCATTCTCGCGAACTCATTTCACCCTTTTTGGATAGACTTGTGACTGGTGGCGAAAAATGGATCTTCTATCGAAATGTTAAACATTGTAAACAGTGGCTTGGTAAAAGGGAAAAAGCTCAACCACAACCGAGAAGGAAACTTCATGGGAAAAAAGGTTCTTCTCTCTATCTGGTGGGATTGTAAAGGAGTAATTCACTTTGAATTATTACCACCTAATGCAACAATCAATGCTCAAGTCTACTGTCAGCAATTAGAGCGTTTGAACCAAGCTTTTGAAGGAAAAAAGACCCACTTTAGTGAATCGAAATGGAGTGATGTCTCATCTGGACAATGTGCGACACCACACTGCAAAGATCACATCACAGAAGACCGAAGAGATTGGTTGGGAAAAAAATTCCTCATCCACCTTATTCTCTCGAACTTGCTTCTTCAGATTACCATTTGTTTCGTAATTTACAGAATCATTTGGGGGACATAACTTTCGCAAGCCAGGAGGTCGAAACTGACATTTCAGAGTTCTTCGCTTTGAAACCAAAAGAGTTTTACATTGGTGGGATTAAAAAGCTTATAAGTAGATGGAAGGAAGTCATAAATAATCAGGGAAAGT
>NC_068982.1:116539212-116540918 GCF_001194135.2 Octopus bimaculoides
TATATATACGTATGTATGCATGTATACTAATTTTTGCTTGTGATACGCACACACATATATTACAAAAAAAAAAAAGAAGATTTTTGCCATTAATACCAGATATCGGCAAATAAACTACGTTAAGACAAAAATTTTATTATTTAAACTTTTCGAATTAGCAAAGTAGTTCTAAATAAAATTACTAAGAAATTTAGGAGAGGAACTCGATTGCAATACTGGACGAATGGCAACAGAGTCATTAAGTAGTTTAAAGAAAATTGCAATAAACAGAATTCTAGCTTCACACTATTCAATACCATCGATTTTTATCTGTCGATAACGTCTTCTTTACTTAGTGAGACACCAGACTTCGCTGAGAGATATTGATGTATAGACAGATACAATAAACTTGGAGATCATTACACATGTTACAAAGACTCTGCTCTTCGATAAGGATACAGTCGAGGTAAAAAAAACATATATGGCCCAATAAGCAATTTCCTTGCGAGTAGTGAGTCATACAATTGCACAAATATATGTTGTCATCTCAGTCTGTACTGGACGTTCTGAAAGGGAAATATAATAGTCGATACCCAGTGTCGATCGATTCAAATAAGGGATTAGCAATGATCACAACACTAATGGAGTTACATTAGATAAATGCAGGAAGAGCCTTATTATGATATTCAAAATAAAGGTTTAAAAATTTCTGTCAATAGTTATCTAGACGTAACAAAACTCCTTCAATGTCAGCTTTAATTTAGAGAACACTTTAGCCCCTTTAGTCCCGGTGATACTGGACAATAAAAATGAAATTAGATCAAATGGCCAAGTAGCTGTCACATTAAATGTCTGGACATCCTTTACATTTTCATAAATTATGAAGCCGAGATGGTTTTGAAATATTATCGGAATAATAGATTTAGAAATACTGTGCTGAGCTCAACATAAAAACAAATTATAAGGAAATATAAAAAAATCCTTATAAAAAATATTAAACTCGGACCCGGTCGTGTCAGTAACACAAAATATTAGAAAAAAAAAGTCTGTTCCATATTATAAAGTTAAGATGCAGCTTGAAGAGTTCATATGCATTTTATTTCTGCGAATGTTCATTCCCAGGAGGTTAATTCTATATGGCGTAATTCAAGGTAGATTCTCCTCGTCATATTTACCCACTGTGATTAGTCTTGTATTTAACCCCCGTTACTGCTCTCTGTGGAGGGCTTATGCGACTGCCTAATGTGAGATATAGTTTTTAGAAGAGAACAATTTGCTGCAGGAGACTTACTTTGAAGTAAGAGCACGTATATCACCATAATATACAATATCAGAGGCTCGCTGTTTCGACCCATTGTTTTAAGACTAGTGTTAAAATCTCAATTTTATGAATATTTGTTTAGCATCGTAGGCGAAATCTCTCTCTCTCTCTCTGTCTCTCTATCTTTCTTTGTCTGTCTGTCTGTCTGTCTGTCTGTCTGTCTGTCTGTCTGTCTGTCTGTCTGTCTGTCTGTCTGTCTGTCTGTCTGTCTATCTATCTATCTATCTATCTATCTATCTATCTATCTATCTATCTCAAGAGAGTCAAGACTATTGAAAAGGTTGCAAGACGCAACGAAAATCTTAGGAAAATAAAAATAATAAGTGGAAATTTTAACGGCGAGTGTGTTAAATTTTAAGGCACAATAAGAAAATGACTCTCCCCAGACACAACAGAATATGCTTCA
>NC_068982.1:116541414-116542241 GCF_001194135.2 Octopus bimaculoides
TATATATATTCTCACACCACACACGAATGCGCGCGCACGCACACACACACACACACACACACACACACACACACACACAAATGCACACATACGCATATATACATTTGTGTCTCTTTATAAATTTCGCTAAGAATCCATGTTTAGTTCAGTCTCGGAGAACAACCTTGGAGAAACAAGATTTCATTTAGTTGAAAACGTGAGGAAAATCTAAAGATTATTTATTCAAATATTCATTATTAAGAAATGTTCATAGTTCTTTCCTTTTTTCTTTTAGTTTTGGCATTAATCTATTTGGCGATTTCCTCCATGAATTTTCCATAATTTTTCATTTTCTCTGCGACTAAAGGCAAGAACAATTAAGAGTCAAGAGATAAAATATGCATATAGTATTCTTCCATGACTGTTTAATTAATCTAAACGATATTAGCTATTAAAACCTCTGGTTTACGGGCCATAGACACTAAATAATTAAATAAACATTAAACTTACTTTCTTTTAAATTCTGAGTTGATAGAATTTTCATTAATAAAACAACCAGAAGCAATATAATTTCGAGCTGAGTACAAACATCCATACATGCATACGTACATACATACATACATACATACATACATACATACACGCATATCAATATGTATGTACATACAAATGTCTAAGTGTGTGTGGGTGTATGTATATGTGTGTGTGTGTGTTCATATACGTATATGTGCCTGTGCAACTAAGTATATGTATGTATGTATGTATGCATGTATGTATGTATATATCTATCTATCTTCCTGTGTACATACATATATATATATATGCGTACATATATACATGCATGCATA
>NC_068982.1:116542956-116546200 GCF_001194135.2 Octopus bimaculoides
CACACACACACACACACACACACACACACACACACACACACACACACACACGACTGACTTCTTTCAGTTTCCGACTGCCAAATCCACACACAAAGCTTTGGTCAGCCTGAGGCCACAGTGGAAGACACTTGCCCACGGTGTCAATCAGTGGGACTGAACTCAGAACCATGTGATTGAGAAGCAAAATTCATACCACACCTGATGTCAATTTGGTGTCAAAAATTTCGTTACTCAAAACTGCGACATGTTGACTGACAAAAAATTCTGCAAAAGACTTCGGAATGGCTACGTTGGTATCGTATATCTTCAATGTATTTTATATATTTTAACTAATATTATATATATGAATAAATAACAAAGATATACAGGTGTAAATTCGTTACGGCCGTTTCAAGAGAATCCATCTAACTGAGTAATAAAAAAACATTACATCAATTTGAAAGAAACCGTTCTCGTCAGATGACCGCATAGACTCCAAACATAAAGGATAACCCATATTTTAAATAAATTTACATCAATAACGGAAACCAAAATATTTACCTTGCATCTTTTTATTATATTTGTGGCAGGATGTGTGGCTCTCCCACAAATATAACAAAAGGAAACAATGTAAATATTTTGGTTCCCATTATTGATGTAAATTTAGTAAAACATGGTTTATCCTTTATGTCTGGAGTCTATGCGGTCATCTGACGAGAACGGTTTCTTTCGAATTGATGTAATGTTTCCATTAATCAATTAAATGGAGCCACTTGAAACGGCCGTAATGAATTGACAACTGTACATCTTTGTTATTTATTTATATTCTGATCATCTAACTTGGAATCTGCACTTCGGAAATACTGTAGAAAGTACCTTTATAAAAAGTACATGTCTGAATTACCAAGAGCAGATATCTTCACTTAGGTGGGTTGCGTTGTCTACACACACGACAGGAATATTGGTTACAAATACACGGAGTGTTGATATTCAATATCCAAATAATATTGTTGGGATGTGCAGATTATACCGAACTAGCAAGGTGCCTCAATATAAGTACCTAATTCAACTGAAGCAGTCAAATCTCTCTCAAATAACATGTTTAAAAACAAGAGACGGTCGGGTTGTATGGTTCGAAGTTCCTTGCTCACAGCAAAAAGATAGGATGGTCATATCTGGAATGCCTTTAATCATAAGTCTGCTAAATCGGTGCTAGCCTGTGGTTATCCAACAACAGTAATATCGTCGTACGCCATGCTAGAAAATGCAGCTGCTGATGACGATGATGGGGATGATGATGATCACGTCGTCGACGACGACTATCACTTCCAAAACTGTCTTTCTCTCAGCAACATAAACATGTTAAACATATCTGAAGCGAGACACGTACGAGTGGGTACCCAAAAGAAACCGGAATTTTGCAATATTATTTTATTCATTTAGTTTTTCATGTTTAAACTTTTATTTCCTTCAAAGCATTTTTCATTTGAAGCAATGCATCGGTCCAGACGCGTTTCCCACCGTTCGAAGCAGTGCTGGAGCTCTTGTGAAGTGATGCTTTTTAATGCCTCCTCCGTTTTTTTTTTTTTCAGCTTTTCCACATCTGCAAATTCCGTAGCACCAGCTTTCGTCACCAGTGATGACTTTCGATCGAGAAAAGGTCCGGATCAATTTCCAACTGTTCTTTCACTTCACGACACGCATTTAGTCGTGTCTACTTTGATCTTCTATGAGCAAGCGAGGCACAAATTTTGCTGTAACTCTTTTCATTCGTAATTCCTCGCTCAAAATTAATTCTTTGTCAGGAGCTCCAGAACACACCAGTCATATCAAAAACTTCGCGAATTGTTCGATGACGGTCCTCCAATATCAGTTCATAAATTTTCATGATGTTTTCATTCATTCGGGAAGTCGACGTTCGCCCTGAACGAAATGGTTTTCAAGCGACAAATGATCATTCCTAAAGCGTGAAAATCACTCGCAAACTTGTGTTTTACTCATGGCAGCGTCCTTGTAAGCCGTTTGAAGCATGACAACTGTTTCGGCCGCCGTTTTCTCCAGCAGAAAACAGAATTTCACGGAAGCACGCTGTTCCTTCGTTACAATCATTGCAAAAATTAATGAACAGGGGAGAAGTACTGCAAATCAAGGCGCACCATGTTGCAATACGACCTGGCTTTAGATCACCGGTCGGCTACTGATGCCTAATGATTGCATCAAGTGACCTCTAGCGGTGGAAGCCTGAATCACAATGGGCTTGTCCTACAGAAAATATTTCCGTTTACTTTTGGGTACCTCGTCACCGTTCTCACAGTCCAACACTTTGGAGACGAATGCCTTTGAAGACGAATGCCTTTGGAGACGAATGCCTTTGGAGACGAATGCCTTTATTCGATCCCTCGGATCGAATAAAAGCATGCCAATAAATTTATGAGACAGACACGATATGAAACTCATCGGGCACATAAACACACACATGCATACACTCACTGTACGTATTTATGCACATTTAAGCCTACATACAGTCAACACTGATTGGAAAGTTATTCAAAACACTGAAGTATAGTATCAAATTTACTTTTACAAAGGAAAGGATGGCAATGGCTTGGAAGCTTCCACACGAGTCTACAGTAATGGACGAACTCTCGTGAAAATATATATTGTTATATGTATTAAAATACATAATCATATAGTGACATAGTAATCCGTATCTGAACACAAGTCTTTCTGGCTGAAAACAGAATCCTGACTTAGAGATTTACCTGCATCACCAGCAACTGCAAATTTGTAGATTCATGTAGAATTTCAGAGAACTATCAGAGGAGTATCAGAAGCAATTACAACACAGGAATATCAGATGCAACTACAAAGTCGGAGTATCAGAAACAACACCGAAGCGGAAGCAGGAGCAAGGAAACAGTAGAAATATCAAAGGTAATGATAAACCAGGTGCACCAGGGAGTATACAGAAGTAGGAGTATAAGTAACAATGGCAAAGTTGGAGTATCAAAAGAAACAAAAGCAGCAGCTTCAACATCAACAATAGCAACTGCAAAACCAAAAACCACGGCAACAAGCGTAACAGCAACAATAAAAGTAAAAGTCCACAGCAACATCGACAGCAACAACAACGACAATAAGAAACAATAGCAACAACAAAAGCGAAAACAACAACCGCAACAATAAAAACAAGAAAAGTAGCGAGGACGAGAAGAAGAAGAAGAAGAAGAAGAAGAAGAAGAAGAAGAAGAAGAAGAAGAAGAAG
>NC_068982.1:116546210-116553441 GCF_001194135.2 Octopus bimaculoides
GAAGAAGAAGAAGAAGAAGAAGAAGAAGAAGAAGAAGAAGAAGAAGAAGAAGAAGAAAAGAAGACAGAATTTATCAAATTCCCAGTCTAACGTCTGTAATTTCTGTTTCAATACAATTGTGTTGTAGAAATGTCAAAACTGTTTACTATAGTTTAACGTAGAAGTCAACCATTTTGTGTTTAGTATTCTACTGTAGTATACATTGTTTATTGTACTAACTAGACACCTCACACCTTCACTAACTCCACACACCATCACCAACGTCACAATAGCCATCAACACCATCATCACTGTCTCACCATCTCTACTCCCACGGCTGCTACTAACATCACTACTATCACTACAACGAAGATTACCAACACCACTAACAGTCACCACCACTTTCATCACAACTACACCCTCCATAAGCAATACCATCAAGCGACATTAATATCAGCATTCCCAACGCCACTAAAAACTTCACCGTCACAACTTTCTCATCGTAACTGCAATAATAACATTATCAGCAACAACAACAAAACAAAATCTCGCTTCAATATCAATCTGAAAGGTCATTGTAAAACTAAAGAAAACATCAAAAGAAAACATCCCCCTTTTCCTCTTCACTGTCCATAAGGAAAAGCTGAAGAAATCAAAAGTATCCTCGAGAAAGTTGACCACAATATGAATTGAACCGACAACATTGAAGTATGGTAGTCTGTAGGAAGTAAGCTTTGATATGAAATTTCATTCATCCACCCACATTAATTATTTATTCCGTTAATCAGTGAATAAGCCCACGAGTCTCTTGCTTATTGAACTTCTAATAAAGACTTTTGATATGGACTATGATTAGCTGAATCGACTGAAGGCGGGTAGGGGCTTCGCTCTATCAACTGAAAGTTCAGTGGTTCTCATCTTGTCATAGCCAAGATAATTAGATCTTAGTGGAGCAGTCTAGCCTTAAAAAAGTAACAGATTAGCAAAACATACTATGCATATGTAACAAATGATATCGTTGGATACAGACTTCCAACAAACTGATCATTATATTAACTATATTGAAAGTGAAACGTAGTCTTCGTGTACTCGACCATTGAAAATTTGAGTCTCATCTGCCAAAATGTCCCAAATCCTGATAGTCAAGTGCAGTAAGCTCCTGTCCAAACCATGAATAGTGTCATCGAAAGTTGAAACGCCGGCAACAGTTGTGAATGTATTTGTCCTATTTGTAAAACATCATCATTCATACTGTAGGGATAACATCGTTCTGAGTTCTGATGGAGTGTAGTTTGTGTGCATTTTGTTGAGTACTTTTGTTGTAGCAACCTAACTCTAGTGTTCTAAGTTGTTGATAGCAAATCTTGTCGCGGCATCAGCTCAGACTATGGCAATTATTGCTTCCAATACAGGTACAAAGTGAACACTTTCGAGGAGAGGAGGCTAGTGGATACTGTCGACCCCAGTAATTGGATGGTATAAAATATTATCGATCTTGATAGGATGAAAGGCAAAGAAGGTTAAGAGCCGGAAGTAATGATGCGAGACATTTTGTTCGACGCTCTAACGGTTCTGTCACTTCATAACAACTTTCTTTAGGATTACAGTGAGTTGGTTGAAGAAGCCATCCTGTAGAGTCAAGTGTATGTCATGGTGCTCAAGATCTATGTTTTCTTTCTTTCTTTCTTTCTTTCTTTCTTTCTTTCTTTCTTTCTTTCTTCTTTATCCTGCTTTTGCGTAGCGCTGTGCAACGTTGTGAGATAGAATGCGGATACGTTCTGCTCATACCGACTTGCTGTCTTGAATATCAAAAATGATTTTTCATTGATAACTTCAATTACTAAAGTGCAATATAAACTTTGACGGGCTTCTTATTCCCATTGATCGTCTACCCAAGCTTTCATTCTAGCAAGGCATCTGTTTAAGTGAGCTGTTATTGTTGCATCACTGTCCCTTGCTGGGACAAAGAGGGACGAGTTTGCACACAGTTTTTGTACCTCTAGATGTTACTCTTTCTTACGGCACCACCATGTGAATGTATGTTATCCTATTTTCAAAATGCTAGACTATACGATATGAGGGAGATCTGGTGGTTATTTCCAACAGAACAAGTGGTCACATAAAGGTTCCGATGTTGGCCAACTGTAAATATGTTTTGTTGTAGTTTAACACAGAACCCACCTTGGTCAAGCAAACCTATAATCAAAGTTGTGACAATTTCGTCTTTTTTTAACCCAAGAATTATGTGCTTCGGACTGATTACGTAGAGGCTCTCCAGAGCATTGCATCTGATGGTGTGTGAGAGTGAAGATCGGATGGTTTTAGACGTTTTAATAACATATCCAACACAATGACGAGGAAAAATGTTTACATCTTTGTCAAGCACCAAGATAAGGAAAGAAAAATAATATGCATGCAAAGTCTGTTTTGTCTTATTAATAAAATCTATGGTGCCAAGATTTGTCCCTAACATTTTTACAGGAGCCTGGTATTTGTTAGTTTGAGAACCGCTGTTCAAGAAGAAGGTGGTGGTGCAATGTTTTGTAGGTTAAAGGAACAAAGTGTGATTGAGAAAAACTAGGCTTTAGAACAAAGATTTTATATGGTATAAAACAATGAAGTGGCAACAGGTTGTTAAAATCAATATTGCAGCATCTGTCATCTCAAATCTGTTTATTTTAATAGCGTTGTGTTTATCAGTATTGTTTTTTTCATTGATTGTATTGATTTCTGAGAAAGAGTTAAATAGCTAACAAACTGTCACTCAGATTATGCTGCAAATATACTTGAGAAAGTTATGAGCATCACCATTTTCATTTCCTTTTATTGGCCTATCTATAATATTTAATATATTTTCCCCAAAAGATGACGCTGAAGACATTAAGTGCACAACATTTTCTTTTCGAGATAACGAGGCCCCATAGGGTCGTATTCCCTGGATCTGTAGCAGTTGGACGACAACTCACCGTGTCCACCAGATATTCATTTATAGCTTTTCCCACTCGAGGAACTGAACTCGGCAGTTCAATCCAAGGAATCTTGATGTTGCTGCTAACTACAGAGGTGAGTTATACCATCGCATGGTACCTATTTCGATCGAGCTAACCATCTACGTGATTGTTCGATCTGATTAGAAATAGAAACCAAATCTGTATAAATCACATTCTACTGTCATCAATATTGGAAAAAATGACATCAGATAATATAAACTTAGATGTACGTATACTTCGCAAAAAGAGATGAGTACAGTCGGACTGCCGTTGATTATAGATTTCTTCGATCAGGGTTGATACAGACAAAATAACTTTCCGGAGTTGATCTCTTGGTTACGGACACAAAGTATCAGAGGTAAGATTCGACCCGATGATCCTCCGGTTGGTTGTATCATTTTTGTGCCAAACGTCTCTTCCATTCACATTTAGGATGCATTAAAGGAATATAATCAACTTATCTGGAAGCTTGTTTTATGGATCCCAGAAGAATGAAAGTCAAAATTGATCTCACTGGGATTTGAACTCAGAATGTAAAGGATCGTAGTTAATCCTTTTTTTTTCTTTGACTCGGTCTATTACGAGAAATAACGGTCTTTTTTATACCACTGGTCAATCGAGATTTGAGCTGTAGCCCAACACGGAATGTCACGCTTTTTATAGTGTCATTGAAGTGACTGCTTTAGAGAGCAATCCTTGATTCTGTGTATCTTGATCCTGGGTTATCACAGAAGACAGAATCCTTTCCATGCCTTATAGCACTGTTGTGGTCCAAAGGAGTGACGAGCAGTACTGGATCTATTTGACTGTAAGAATAGCCAAAAGATGGTTTCGCTATAGGTTTATCACAAATTTCACTCTCTAGCTTTTGTATCACAAATGCACTGAGGTTATTTACCCACTGCTGGATATCAGTAACTCTAGATAGTGATCCATACCAAGTACTTGTCAGCCGGATCCAGCTGAGACTGGGGCTCATGTCAGGTAGGGTTGTCACACTCTGAAATAATGGTTTCAGTCTCTACCAACTACCAAAATACAACTTGATATTTTCTCCTACTTTCTTACAATTCTGTCAATGTTGATAATACCCACTAGTTGTAGCAGTTATGTACCCGAATCCATGTACTTTCTCTCTCAGAATTGCTATGAATATTGCGTGTTCCAGTGAAGGCAGTGAGCTAGCAGTGTCCTGAAAATTTTGCACTATGTCACACAGTATGTACTTTGTTACATCTTTTTCGTTCAAATTTTGCTATATCTTGCAGGTCAAGTAATCATGTAATGTCTCCCTATGTACCTTTATATTAACCTTTCTAAATAAAGACATTCGGTGCTTTTTGGGTTCTATCAGTCTAGCTAGAAGAGGTCACTTCATTGTAGGTTGGCCGAATCAGGTTTTGAACATAGAACACATACAACAAGAACAAATGCAGCAAAGCATCTTTCCTATTTCTTTATTGCCCACAAGGGGCTAAACATAGAGGGGACAAACAAGGAAAGACAAAGGGATTAAGTCGATTACATCGACCCCAGTGAGTAACTGGTACTTAATTTATCGAGCCCGAAAGGATGAAAGGCAAAGTCGACCTCGGCGGAATTTGAACTCAGAACGTAACGGCAGACGAAATACCGGTAAGCATTTCGCCCGGCGTGCTAACGATTCTGCCAGCTCGCCGCCTTATTTTATGGGAGCAACGTGAAATAAAGTGTCTTGCTCAAGAACACAACACGCAGCCCTGTCCGAGATTCGAACTCACAACCTCACGATCGTAAGCTTGACGCTCTAACCACTGAGCCATGCGACTTCACTCAGCAAAGCATCTTTCCGACGCCTAACAATATCACCAATCTACCTCCCTGTATTGGTGGTACTTTATAGACCCCCGAAGTAATGAAAGGTAAATACCTGCAGGATTTGAACTCAAAGCGCAGAAAGCAGGGATAAAGATACACAACGTATTTAATCCAACGCTCCAACCATTCAACCTATTCAGCTAAATTGATAATACCTCTTCCTTACAAATTTTAGGGTTTCAGCTAAAATCTAATATAAAAGATAATCGTTGTTCGTGCAACGGAACATCATAAACCTAGAATTAAGACCTTGGTAAGTCGAGATTATTGTTTTGAATTCTGTTAAAGGTATTTTATGCTGTTTATGCTATTATTCTATTTGATGAAATTTAAGCTTTACATTACCTCACCCCAGGAAATATAAGACCTGTCTAGCTTGTCAAAAATAAACCGATAAACAAGGTACGATTTTGATTTTTGCCTTGAACTTTGCTCTCACCGTCTGCTTAGAAGCTCAATTTCTACATTGATCTCTGTAACAGCTATTACTGAAGATATGGTACAGACTTATGATCAAAAGCCATTACAGCTGTGATTGCGCCGTATTTCTACTGACAGTATGCATCCAGGACCAATGTGCCTTTATCATTTATAAGTCTGTAAGGTGTGATTTTGAAAGAACGACACCATAGACACACCGCCGTCGACTAATTCGACCCATACACCACCTCATTTCATGTTATCGTCATCGTCGTCGTCATCATCGTCTTCACCATCATCAGCACCATCATCACTTTCTTCACCATTGTAAGCAACATCTTCCTCCACTCGCTGTCTTCACCTTACCATCCTGCTCCACACTTCTTCTTCTTCTTCTTCTTCTTCTTCTTCTTCTTCTTCTTCTTCTTCTTCTTCTTCAATTTTAAGCCTTGTACGTTCTAGCTACAGCAATAAAAACAACAGCAACTCAAACGACTGTTTGTTAAAACAAGGGAATAAACTCTTCGTTTAGTTTAAGAGTTATCTCCCGTGGAAAAACGAAAATGTTGAATTAGAAAGATAAAAGGTAATATGGACCCGGCCAGATTTTCGTTCTTTCTTTTTAATTTATACCTTTGTCAGTGTTACGAAGCCACCGCTCATGACATTTTTCAGGGTTTCGGAGAATAGTGAGGCAAAAAGGTGGAATAAATTACGTGATCATGCTCGATTGTTTACAAGACTGACTCTACTGAACGAACCCAACAGTCTAAACCAATCCAGGTCAGTTAAAGTCAGTCATTGAAATTTAACCCCAAGCAAGTGAGGTGCTAACTGACTCCTGTAAAATGTTTAGTTTGATGTTTTAATGATTCTGTCATCAATAGCGTTCGCTATATCAATTGGTCTCGTACACATTTATTCCTCTGACTTAACGTGTTCTGCAGACTCCATGGTAAATCTCCAATGTGTCATCGTGGGTCGCCAGATCATTTACACAAGATGTATGATATTGCTTTTTAACGTCGCTCGTAAATATTGTATGTATGTATGTATGTATGTATGTATGCGTGTGTATGTCTGTGCATATGTGTTTGCGGGTGTATACATGCATATCTATATAATACATATGTATACACACGAAGACACAGACACAGACACACACACACACACACACACACACACACACACACACACACACACACACACACACACACACACACACACACACACACACACACACACACACACACACACACATGAGGGTGTATATAAGGACGATCTATAGAACGGTTTTAATTTACTTAGTCGATACTCTATAACTATAAAATTCAATAAAAGTGTCAGTGACTGTAGCATAGTTGTAGTGGAATTTATTGGAGGAAAACTATGCGGAAGACAGCCGTATATATTTATATCCATAAGCGTCAATATTTGCTGACATTACGCAAAAAGATCCAGATGTAACCTAGAATAATGAATGAAAAAAAGGGAAATCTTTCTTCGAGTCTGTTTAAGGTAAGCAGATATAAGTGTAAATAGAGATATGAGGAGAAGTAAATAATGTACAGTAGCTCAGTAGAAGTGTTAAAGTGAGTTACAGAAACATTGTCAATTGTCATGCTAAACGCTATTTATCTTATTTTCTTTTTTCTGCTTCAGGCTAGTAATCAGTGTGTTAAACTCATGATTATGAACTCTTCGTTTCGTTTCGAACAGCGCATTCTGTTCCCGAGCACGGCGCTTCCTTTGAGGCTGCTCTGATCTACTCCTTTGACAGGAGTTTCAGCTGAGTGCTAGTGAAGACAGCTTCCGTTCAGGTGTCACATCCTGAATGGTCCGCTGTGTCAAGCACAGGAAAGATGAATGATGCGTTTTCATGTCTACTTGCGGATACTTATAGCACTTACAACAGGTACAGTCCATCAAATCATACTCATTTGTGAAGAATGACAGTACTGGATATATATATATATATATATATA
>NC_068982.1:116554291-116557718 GCF_001194135.2 Octopus bimaculoides
TATATATATATATATATATATATTTATATATGTATAATTTTATTAGGAGGATATCTTAAGAATTAAGGCACATCAACCCCTGGAACACCAGAGATGGTTACGTTCAAGTTTTATCTTTTTCATTTTCTAGTTTTCCTATTGTCTTAACTTTTTACAGCTGGTTTAGAATAGTGAAGTTCCTAAATTCATACCCAACATTTCTAGAACTTCACAGTCTCATTATAAAGAATTGTATTGAATATATTTGGTGTTTGTGTTGTCTCTTATATACTGATTGAATTCCCGCAGAGTTTCCTGGTAAACGTTTATTGACTGTTTGGATTATGCCGCTTGTTGAATTGTAAATTTATTATGCATGTGCTTGAGGGTTAACTTTGGCATTGTATTGTGATATGAAGACGGTTTCCATAATTAGTCTTCCCTTTTTGTGCAGATGTTTGTAAATGATATAAGTACTTTCCTGTAGTATTTTCGATCTAATTTTGTTCTGTGAGGAAATCTGCTCCAGACCATCTGTATAAGACTCAAAAGTATAAGCAATACAAATAAAACTTGAACATAGTCATGTATTTAATGAAACATGCATAAACAGAAAAATGTTCCACACATACTTATATACATACTTACATACATGCATGCATACATGCATACATGCATGCATACATGCATACATGCATGCATACATACATACATACATACATAAATACATACATACGGGGATATTCAGCGTGACACAGTGTGACAAGGCTGGCCCTTTGAAATACAGGTACAACAGAAACAGGAAGAAAGAGTGAGAGAAAGTTGTGGTGAAAGAGTACAGCAGGGTTCGCCTCGTGGAGCTTTAGGTGTTTTCGTTCAATAAACACTCACAACGCTCGGTCTGGGAATCGAAACCGCGATCCTATGACCGCGAGTCCGCTGCCCTAACCACTGGGCCATTGCGCCTCCACATACATACATACATACATACATACATACATACAGTAGCCTCGATAGGAAGAGTATCCAGTGATTGATACATTACATCCCACCAAGAAGGATATGCCTCCGCTACCCATGAACAGAGAATAGCTATTAAATACCTGATAAACAAGAGAGACAAAGATATCAGCAAACCTCCACACTGTGATAGAAAATGTTGGCCAATTTATACCAGTGTGGAAGATATCATCCACATCATCTGCAGTTTCGCCAAACTATCCCCGACGTACTATCTACTGCTATAGTTGCAAATAATATTTACAATGCTATCCACAGGAGAGACTGCGCTGACATGTCAGAACAAGAATGTATTAATATTTTTAAGAACAAGGAATGCAGGTGGAATACTCCAATAAAAACTGCAATTAGGTGCAGACACAACAGACCTGATATTGTTCTGTGGAATCCGAGATCCTTTAGAGGAATAGAGGCACACACATGGTTGTGTGCATCGACAATTCAACCAGCACACTAACTCAACCGTATATTTACAAACACTGGAAACTCTTTCAATTCAAAAATTCTTGTCGCTTTGTTAGCAACCAACTCGAACTCTCACAAGAAGGTAAATAAAACTCAAAGAAAACACACACCCACACACATAGAAATGAATGCATACACACATATAAATACCCGCACGCACACACTCGTGTGTATATATAGTTGTCACATTATTATCTCTAAGCGCTTCGTTTCATTTTTTACTTTGTTTTTCTTTTTCTTTATCTGACGGTGAAGATTGAATTGCATCTTACAATTGACTGGACACGGGGAGTTTGGTTTTGTTTTTTCGTCTTTGTATTTCATGTTTTTATTATACTTTTGTTTTGTCTATCATTTTATCTATGGGATTAGTTTTGCTTGCAGATTCCTGCAAATAGCAGACTACTTTGGGTATTCATTCTCGTATGGACAGTCTGACCTAACGAAGGACTTATTTAAAGTATTCACCTGAAGAAAAACACGTTACACCTTTGATGGATGGTATTGATTATGCAATATGTTAATTATATCATATCACCAATTTACTACGAGTGTGACGATGTGTAGAAACAATTGTAGCGATATGAAATAAAGAATGTCGTTCAATCCAAATGTTCTTATTCATCTTTTAGTATATACTCTACGGATATTATAGAATTGCAAAAGTACATCCAGTCACATGAGTATTCCCGCTGTATGAAGACATTTGGTAGCCAGTGCCTGTAGACGAGCTTGGTATAGCATCCGATAAGGTTTTTAGTCAAATTGTATTCACCTATATAATACTGGTTTCAAATTTTGACACAAGGCCAGCAATTTCAGGGGTTGGGGTAAGTCGATTATATCGATCCTTAGTTTTCAGCTGGTACTTTTTTTTATCGATCCCGAAAGGATGAAAGGCAAAGCCGACCTCGACAGAATTTGAACACAATGTAAGGACTGACAAAATACCGCAAAGCATATAATATAGATAAGTATCTATGTTTGTATGTATGCTTATATATTACTCTGTCTGTCTGTCTGTCTGTCTGTCTGTCTGTCTGTCTGTCTCTCTTTTACAATCACTCATACTCACGCACACACACACTCACACACACACATGCACACACAAAAATATAGATATACACTCATGGGCATATATGTATGTGTTCGGCTCTCCATCGGTCAAAGCCTGTGCTAGTTGTTTGAGGGAGATTGGCCGGTACCTATACATGTAAACCTCCTCCCTCTACGCCAGTTATCTTTCCGAAAGAGAAAGGCTATCGACTTGGGTCTATACAGATTACGAAGAGCCAGTATGGATACTGCAACACATCTTGCCTAGCCTCTAACTGTTTTACGTTTTCAACGCGATTCAATAGTACTTTTTTTTTTTATCGACCTCGAAAAGATGAAGGGTTTGGTCGATCTCGTTGGGATTAGAACTCAGAGTGCAGGGATTCGGGACAGATAAAGTGCCTGATTTTATATAACGGTGTAACGGCTCTACGTATGTATAGACATATATGCATGCACACACACGTATGTACACACATATGCATACTTACACACGCATATACATACATAATACATACATACATACATACATAGAAACACGTGTGCGCACAGACATGTATGTATGTATGTATATATGTATATGTGTATATGTGTATATGTATATTTATATATAAATAAACATACATACACACACACACACATATAGAAAGATGTTAACGAACAAGCTACTGATATATATATATATATAATTATGAACATCTCACTGATCCATGCTTGAAAGTATGGTGATGACGACGGTCACAGCGACAACGATAGCTGTAGACTGCAACAATGGCGACAACGATGACGACGACGATAATGATGATGATGCTGACGACGGTGATGACGACGATAATGATGATGATGCTGATGACGGTGATGACGACGATAATGATGATGATGCTGATGACGATGATGACGACGATAA
>NC_068982.1:116559159-116562302 GCF_001194135.2 Octopus bimaculoides
TGCTGATGACGATGATGACGACGATAATGATGATGATGCTGATGACGATGATGACGACGATAATGATGATGGTGCTGATGACGATGATGACGACGATAATGATGATGATGCTGATGACGATGATGACGACGATAATGATGATGATGCTGATGACGACGATGATGATGACTGTGGTGGTGGTGGTGGTAGTGATGGAGATGATAATAATAACTACGGCGATGGTAATGACGACAACGGTGAATGTGCAAATATGTCTTGCAGCCTATTTGGAGTCTTGCTCCGCCACGCTGTCTCCGCACCACTTACAAACCTAATACAGTTGTAGAAGAGCTTGAAGACTAATTTGGTTGTTCAAATTAAATATCAATTTATCACGTATAACATGTTAAAGGCATTCATCAGGGGGACAAAGGGAAGGCAACAAAGGGAAGAGATGGAATGTAAGGGAGAAGAGAATAGTGGATGACAAAGGAGATGGTAGCGTAGGTAGGTGTGGTTGTGGTGAGGATGGTCAAAGAAGGGCGGAAATATTGCAGTATCAATGTTTCTCTATGTAAATTCACAAATACCTTCTCAATTAATCTTAATTTGTAAAACCAAGCGAAAGACATCAGCGAAACTGCAAGCGTAATGGACTACCGGTGTTCTATCTATCTATCTATCTATCTATCTATCTATCTATCTATCTATCTATCTATCTATCTATCTGTGTATCTATCTATCTATCTATCTATCTATCTATCTATCTATCTATCTATCTATCTATCTATCTATGTGTCTGTCTATTTGTCTGTCTATTTGTCTGTCCATCTGTCTGTCTGTGCTAGTGCGTGCGTGTGTGTGTGTGTGTATGTGTGGATGTGCGCGCGCAAATGTCAGTCCGTCTGGTTCTTAAAACCTACCTACCTATCTATCTATCTATCTATCTATCTATCTATCTATCTATCTATCAGTCTACCTATCTCTTTTTAATTCTTCTATCTACATGAGAGAGAAAAAGAATGAGAGGGAAAGAGATGGAGAGACCAATTCGCAGAATTACAGGCAAACAGGCAACACACACACGCGCGCACGCACACACACACACACACACACACACACACACACACACACACACACACACACACACACACACACACACACACACACACACACACACACACACACACACATCTACTAAGAGTTTCTGCTCGACGATATCTGTGTATACGTGAATGTGAGTGTATGCGTGTTACGTACATGTGAAGTGCTGTAGGAACCAAATTATCAGATATCTACCCTTGAGAATCCAAGAGAAGTGATAATTCATTTGTGATTCCAACGCTAAATGAACCACGCGCTGGTATGTCCCTCACCACCACGACCAGCATCAATACACCCTCTCTACCAGTATTGTTAGTTGATACAAAACTGTGCCCTTTCATCGTATGGTAAGTCAATTTGATGTCAATGTCATTAAACTTTTCATTTCCCGCCAGAGATATTGAATGCTTTGACCGAATATAGGTGTTGTTGCTGTTGAAAAAGAGGAAGATATATTGATAAGCAATTGCTCAAATCTGTTAAACGGAAGTTTATATATGCTGGCTCTCAACTGGTTGATATCAACCTTCTGTAGTATAACTGCGATTCAGAATTGCTAGACACGGATGACAAGTTCGATAACATTATGCTACAATGATTCAGTGGTAAGATCCATAATGATAGAGGCTCACTGAATTCTTCGTCGCCATGTACTCTGGGTGTGTGCGTGTGTGTATGTGTGCGTGTGTGTGCACACACATACACACGTAGATATATAAGCGTAGGCATATGTGTGTTTGTATGTGTGTATGCCTGTGTGCATGTGTATATATATATCAGAATGAATGCATTTAATACTCGTGTTTCTTGTAGTAATGTCAGACAATGCTTACATAATATTACTTCTTCAGTTAAACATTTCAAAATTAGAATGTTAAATAAAAATTTGCTATATATATGCAATTGTCGAAACGATTCTTTTTTCTTTCTTTCTTTCTTTCTTTCATTCATTCTTTCTTTCTTTCTTTCTTCTTCTCTCCCTCCCTTCCTTCTTCTTCTTCTTCTTCGTTCTCTTCCTTCCTATTCCCTTCCATTCAGATTTATTGTCTATTTAATCTCATATTTATTTATCAATGAACTTATTTACTCTATTTTCACCTTCCTCTTCTTCTCATCTACCTCGCCCTTTTCCGTCTCCCTTACATGTATGTTCTTTCCCTCTATATCTCTCCCTTTCCCCTATCTATTCCCCCCACTTCCTCTCAGTTTAAAGGCGGGTTCACCAAGATCCTCACGGGAACTGCTATATATCGGGAAAAGTTTTGTTTAACATTTATATTTTGAAATGTTTGACTGAAGACGATGTATTATGTAAGAATTATCTTATAGAATAACCAGAAACATGTGTATTAAATGCATTCAAAATACCCAAAATATCAACATTAGTTACATAGAGAGAGATGGTGAATTGGTGAAAATATAGAAAACAAATATTTGTTCTGGCTCTTTATCTTCTGAGTTAAGAACTCGTCCAGATTAATTTTACCTTTCACCCTTGCGAAGCCGATAAAACAATATATCACTGAAGGATTGTACACTGGCAGGATTGTTAGGGACTTAGACAAAATACATCACGGTATTTGTTCCGCCTCTTTACATTCTGAATCCTGAGGCAAGTGTGGTAAAATTATCAACACCTTAGCTATATTCATTATGGAAATGTTTCTTCTGGAGAACATTTTGTAACCACAGTCAAGCTCTTCTTAGAAGACATCAATAAAATGGCAGAGCAGAAATTTCTCTATAGGAAGTAAACAACAAAACTGAAAGTCGATACAAACTTTCAGGATTGTTTGCGTTGGAAAAACATTATTGTATGCAAGCAATTGTAAAATATCTACTGGTTGTGTAACTTTATCAGTCATGCTTTTAGACTTGCCAGTAATATATTTTTTCTTGCATATCGATAATTTGTGAGCTAAACATATAATGATGCCCACATATACAAAATCATAGGAGAAAACAGTAGCTTTAAATTTAACGTACAATTTAAACTAACTACATCTCTCTCTCTCTCTCTACCTACCCACCTACCTACCCACTTAGCTAGCTATCTACCT
>NC_068982.1:116562802-116563636 GCF_001194135.2 Octopus bimaculoides
TGTCTGTCTGTCTGTCCGTCTGTCCGTTCGTCCGTCCGTCTGTCTGTCTGGCTGTCTGACTGACTGTCTGTCTATCTATCTATCTATCTATCTATCTATCTATCTATCTATCTATCTATCTATCATTTCATGTAAACATACACCATGTATATTACATGTATAACTTCACATACATCTGCTCTATATAACACTTCGTGTGTCTACGTGTATACCATCCCGTATATTTACAAGTAGTATGTACATGTATAATTTCACAACTTGAACTCAGACAAAAGAGCTGGAGCACAAAACAACAAATCCATTGAACACAGAGGATCCTATTTGGAAGTTTTGTACCTCTTTGAACTTCTGAAGAAAATTTCAAGACTTCTAGAAATGCACCTCGTAAAAGCGTAGTACCTGAAGTTTCAAGTGTAATTAACAAAATACATTTTAGGGTTAAACAGCATGCATATATATAGCAAAAATTTATTCTCAACAGCCATCCCCAAGTCAGAAGTCTCAATTATGTTGAAGTAATTTGGCGAGCTATAAAGGTTAACAGAACCAAGAATTGCAATTTAAATTAGCTGCTCCATTGATATCATAGCTGATACTGTGGACCCATGAGGCATTCTTTACGTCGTCAATAGACTTTTTAAAAATAGTAGCCATTTTGTTTTCTCAAAGTACGCTTTATCATCTAAAATGAGCGAGATGCATAAATAATTATAGTCCTATATTTGTAATGTCTCTAGAGAAGGACGAGGTAGTCAACACTAGAACGTTTTCGATCGCAAGTAAGCTCAGCCAGGGTTCACCTGAGGTTAAATACCACCACCACCACCACCACCA
>NC_068982.1:116564985-116571012 GCF_001194135.2 Octopus bimaculoides
ACACACACACACACACACACACACACACATATATATACATGTATGTATATGTATATATATATATATATATATATATATATACGATAATACGATATCATATTGTTTGTAAACAATATAATATTATCTTGAGAGATTATGTAGATGATAATGTGACAATACACAAAAGCAGCAAGATAACTGCAAGTTCAGTTGCCTTTATAAATGAACTGATACTCTTCATTTCAAATGCATAGTGTCTTTTATTGAACTATGGTATTCCTAATTATGAGAATTGTCCATGCAGCAACTAAACATTTAAAAGAGCGCACCGATCAGTCGGTGTAGTGTGCTGGCAACTGCGAAATAGTTTTATTAATGACATTTGTTTTTCATTCTAATAATGAGCCTCATTATACAATATAGAGTTAGTCATCGCTCTATATGTACTAAAATTTGGTAATTAGTCGCACGTTGAACATTCAACGTATTTGTATGAAATTCTTTTAACTGCGAAAAATGTTTGCGAAGACTTTTCTGATTCTGCAATAGACTAATTGGAGGGACTGTTTGAGCTATGTGCAATTTTACGAGTGATATCCACACATCAAACCAGAAGAACATCCACTGAAAGCATTTTAAAATATTGAAAAACTTACACGACAACGGGCAGCGATAACATTGTGAAAGAGGGTGCTGTGATTTGTGGAAGACGTTGTCTGACCGTCGGTGAAATACGCGAATGTGTAGGTATATGTTCAAGGTTAAACCACATGATTTTATAAGAACAAATGCAAATGCATTGTGTTGATGCAAGTGTTGTTCTGCACCTGCTGATAGTTAAATGAAAGAGAAATAAGTCACAGCCAATCATGAGCGTTTGATCCCTCAAATGCAGACCAAAGCTTTTGTTTATTATAATAACAAGTTACGTAGTGTGGACTTATGTTACAATTTCGAAACAAAAAAAGGTTGTGTTAACACATTGAACCATACTGCAATTGTTGCATTGTGATGCAGATCATTGCTGCCACGACAAAAAAAAAAAAAAAGATAAAACTCATTAGTGTTGTTCAAATAGGAAGGTGGTGTTGATCGTCTTACTTGATTGAAAAAGCGCCGCTCATTATGAGTGCGTTCCATTTGGCCAAGCGATCGGTGAAGAGTCCTACATATATGTCCTGAAGTGTTTGAATACCTGAGGATATGTTAGAATGACAAACAAAATGTAGATCAGGCATGGCCTCTCTATTTTGAGAAGCAGGCTGCATGAAGCATGACACACCATTTGGTGGACCGCACTACTATAAAAGTTCAAGATAATTTTTCTTTAGGTGGTACAATTCAGAAGACCCTGCAGGTCACAGCTTACTCAAAAACGTTGTAGATGCTGCTGCACCAGAAGATAGCAACCCATGCATCACACTTAATCCGTGACTAATTGGAAAATCACAAGTCGACACAATATCGCCAGCCGTTCTACTCTTCGGATTCAGGCCCTATGGACGGTTTTTGTTCTGAATGTTGAAACTCACAATGCAAAGTCACTGGTTTCAGATGATAGAAAAGGTCTATGAAAAATCGCCTCAAGATATGTGATCCACCGCTAAAATCCCTCTCATGACGCGTTAAAAAAACCGGAAAACTTTGAGATCAATTCATCAACAGTAGAGGAAATTAGTTTGAAGGAGATAAAATCTGGCTGTAAATAAAAATTAAATTTGTTTTTCAAACGTTCGATTTCCTTTATGAGATACCTCGTAATTTACTCGATATATTGTTTACGTCATTGTAAGGAATGAATAATAAATAACTGTGTATAGTAACAGACACTTATACTAGAACACAAAATAAAAGCTGAAAACTAAATAAAATATTCAATATATATGGTTACATAATTATAAATTAGGCTATTCAGTTATATCGAGGACACAGGACAGATCGAATTTGTTAAAGGCGTTAGATACAAATATTTTCATGGCTCGAGTAGTGAAGAAAGAACATATCCAAGGATATGAATTTTCAACACAAAATTTTAAGATTACATTATTTACATTATTTTTCATTCGACGGATATTTGTCCTCATCTTGTTAGATTGTTAACACAAAGACTGCGTGTACTCCATCCCATGCAGCTGTGATAGGTTATACAAAGGCGAAACATGTCGACTCCTCAAAATAAGGGTAGACGAACATCGCAAAGCTGTGACACGAGAAGGTATTAATAAATAGGGTATAGCTGATCATGTATGGAAAAATGGAGACCACCTCTCTCTGTGGGATGAAGTTAAAATAATAGACAGAGAGTACCACTGGAAAATACGAAAACTAAAAGAGGAAGCACATATGCTAGGGCACAACAATCTCCTAAGCAGACCGAGTGCAGAAATGAGCAGCATATGGGAACCGGTATTAAGGAAGGATCGAAAAATATTAGATTTATAAGCCCTAAAATTCACTCCATAATTGCCCAGTAGTTAAGAGCGCGGGCTAATAACCCCAAGATTCCGAGTTCGATTCCAAACAGTGACCTGAACAATAATAATAATAACATCGAAAAATCCCCAAGACACCTGAAGAAGGCTGGAGTGTATAGCAGCCGAAACGTCGTGTTAACACAACAGACAAGACGAGGACAAATATCCGTCGAATGTAAATAATGTAAATAATGTACATAATTCGTCATCTCTTAAATATAGAACTATTTTAAGATTAAATAAAAATATAATTAAACTGGGTAGTAGTTCATTTCATAATTATTATATTCACTTCGCAATTTGTACAACTTGAAAGTTTCTAAGCTTTTATGATTATAATAGTTGTAATATTTCTACCGCTTACTTTCATATGACAGTGCAGTTCTTATAATACTTCACTGGAATTTAAAGTCGATACCAAGGGACTTCAAACTCCAGATATATTCAGCTACTGATGGTGACTACATCATTTTATAATTAGTGAGCGAATTTTCATGCGTCGAGAACCTACATTTGAAAACATTAGACAGAGTCTGTGTAATATTTCACACCCTTTATCGGCGAAGAGTTTACATCTCTACACTGTATTTTTCCTTAGGCATACAGTCACATGTGGGTAATTCAACACTAAATAGATTATACGAGGGGTGCTGACAAGTAATTTAACACTAAATAGATTATGCGAGGGTTGCTGAAAAGTTCTTGACCTTAAGGGTACCATGAAAGGCCTGGTTTGAGGCCTAACCTTCTGAGCTCATTTAGGGGCATAGAAAAACTGAGGGAATGCTGCAATACGTGTGTGGATCTGAGAGGAGAAAATGTTGGATAAAATCTTAATTAACCCAAAGCCAGGAACTTTTCAGCACCCACTTCGTAGATTGACTATATTACATTGTTCTAAGATTGGGTTGCTAGGTGTGTTATCTGGATGTTTATAATTATCACAGCTTGTAATGGTGCTATAATTATGTGAATCGGTATTACTATTATTACGTTCACTAAGTGAAGATAAATACTCGTAATTTACCCTATTATCAATGGTATTATTTTTATCTCTACTAGTTGTATTATTATTATTATTATTCTTCTGTTCTTTAGGTAAATGACTTTTTTCGCAACAGTTATATAGTTAGTTTCACCTATTTCTACGTTGTTTTAATGCTATTTAGAATTCTCAACATCGTTGTTAATAAGATTATTATCCATACGAGTTGATGTATTATTATTTCTTACACAGTTTTATTTGTTTTGGTGCCTAACTTGAGTTTAGTAAAGGCTAGAGCAAGCAATATTATCTGATAAGTTAGGGGGTGCAGAGTAAGAAGGTTTAACATTAAAATTATTGAAAATTTGGTGGTATTTAAACCGAGGTGAGAACTTTTCCCTGATTATTTAGAAGAAAGCTTTTGAGTAATTTAGTTCCAACATGCAACGAGGAAAGTGGATTAAACTACGCAGTGTTTCTTTTCCTATTTTTTTCTCATTAGGTTTATTGGCCTGTACGATGTGTGAATTATTAACATCTTTACTAGAATTAGCTCTAACGCTGTAGAGGCCTGTAATGTGATTTCTATTACTATCACACATATAATCTTACATAATTCCTATCTTGGGGGGGGGGGTAATTATACTTTATTCCCTTCTTTTCTACTTAACTTTATTAATATTATTGTTAGTCATACTATGACCATTACCGTTATCGATATTAGTAATATCATCCGAAATGTACCTGCTTGTGGATGAGAATTTATTATCACTGCAGGCTCGAGAAATTATATATGTAGTTTACAAAAAGATTAATGTACTCAATGTTCTCTTCAGTGAGAAGGGTGTAAAGTCCTATTTATATGTATTTACGTAAAGTAGAAGTACTAGAACTCCCTAACATTTTGTGCAGTTAACAACCTTATGGTCAAATGTGTTAAAAGATGAAATACTTTGTAACCGAGAACATAGTGCTGATGTTAAAACCAGTGTAGTAGTAAACCCCTATCATCAACAAATATTTTCGAGTAGCCATAAATTTTACCTGATGTACAAAAAGAATAACGTGAAGATGAGCTTTCAGTTTTACGATGGCCATGTCCAGCGTTATCAGAAATCACAATACAAAAGTTTTGTGATCAGATCAAAAGCAATAAATAAATAATTTAAAGACTACATATTGAACAAATGTTGCCACGTATAATACCTTGATAAGCTTCATAGGACTCAGTTTATTACGTCAATCCTATGATAAATCGATATTTGGAAGTAGATATGTCACATGAAAGGCGACATGTGATTATAGTAATAACCATGAGGTGGTTATTACAGAATTATCACATCGGAAATTTTGGACAAACCACAAGCGTATAAATGAGTAAAATCTCCCGATTCTGTCTTAGAGAGAAATCCAGATCAAACGTTACTCCACTTCAGTTTCAACTTGCCAACATATTTATAAGTTTCTCTTGACAAACTTTAAGGCAAATTCTCCTGATACATGAGAAATGACAGGTAACATCACAGAGTATGCGAACAGCTGAAGGCACCGATCGCCAATAAACACTTTCAGTTACCATTCGTTATTACGTTTCAACAGCTGATGAGTGCAGTCCACGATGTTTCATCGCACGAAGTCTTTAAGTGTATGGGGTCAATATTCCTTTTAAATAAGCACATATACTTTTTAATACATACATACATATATACATACATACATGCACAGACATACATACACATATATACACACACATACATACGTATGTATATGTATATGTGTGTATGTATATGTGTGTATATGTGTGTATGTATATGTGTGTATGTATGTATGTATGCATGCATGTATGTATGTATGCATGTATGTGTGCGTGTGAACGGAAGAGAGTGAAAGAGAGAAGAAATAAATTGAGATGAGTTACTTATGCCACCCGGTAAAAAAAACAAAAAAAAAACTATTCAAAGCCGTAAATCATCAAAGACTAAGGATACCCTGTTTTAGATGGAGAAATCGATAAAGTCAAAATAAAACCAAGCAAAAAACAAAATAAAGATGAAGGAAAATTAAAAGATAAAGAAGCGCAAATAAATCCATTTTTAACTCGGAAAAAAAAGCAGCCAAAAATAAAAGGAAAAATAAGAGCAAAAACAAAATCTGAATAATGGAAGTTAAAAAAAGAATTTCTTCTCTGGAGACTCTGATGAAGCTACAGAGTTTAAAGCTTCATCAGTTGGCAAGGTTTTTTTGACAGCTTCTCTCCCCCTCTTTCGTTTATTCTCTTCCCTCACCTCTCCATCTCGCTCATCAATCTCTCCTCATCCTCCCCACTTTTACCATATTTCATTCCCATTGTTCTTCTAGCATTTTTCGTTTTATTACCTTGTTCATTCCGTTCCACATTCTTTTATTTCTTTCTTTCTTTCTTTCTTTCTTTCTTTCTTTCTCTTTTCCAATTCTATTTTCTTTTCGGTTTTACGTTGTTTTTTTTTTTGCTTAATTTTTCATTCCATTTCTAGCTTTTTCTAAACACATTTATTTACTCATAGATACTCTCTCAGCACACACACACATACACACACACACACACACACA
>NC_068982.1:116571573-116572382 GCF_001194135.2 Octopus bimaculoides
TATATGTATGTATATACACTCGCGTGTATATACATATATACACATACGCGAGTGTATATTTATATACATACAGATATATTTATATACAGATACATATATAAATATATACATATAAGTATATATATATATATATATATATATAGTTAGATAGAAGCTCTTAGCTTAGACTTTTTGGGGGGCAACCAGATCGGACCGTCTCAAGTGTAACTGCCCAAAATGGTCGTGAGTTCTGGGACTTGACTGATGAAAGAAAGCCAAGAATGACCCGTCTTTTTTTTTACCTCTCCTTCTAATTGTTGTTTCTCTTGCCCGACTTTGTATCGTCTATCTGTCCGAACGTTTTAATGCCCTCTATTACGTTTTTGTTCCATTTTTATATTTACACATATATTTAGTGGCGTACGTACACCCTTGTGCTCACCTTATGGAAGGCATGTATCTAAATTTTGTACGACTCTTACTCTATCTTTTATTCTCCCTCTCATTTTCCTTCCTTTTTTTCGCTCCCCCTCTCTCACATTTCTTGGCCCTCTCTTTCTTTAACTGCCACAATTTCCCACTCGTTTATCTCCCCTGTACCTTTCTCTTTGTCTCTGACTTTTTTCTAATCCTTCAATCCCGCTGTCTCCTACCCATCTCTCCTCATTCCACATGACCGGTGTCCGGCCAGCAATGATCTTTCTTTATTGGCCTGACTGCCGGCCGTCAGCACCTCCTGTGTCCATCGCCCATGGTCCTGCCGAATTTGAACTCAGAACGTAGAGACGGACGAAATGCCGTTCTTCAGTTTTCCGGTGTGTTAACGATAT
>NC_068982.1:116572789-116574066 GCF_001194135.2 Octopus bimaculoides
ATAGTAAGAGGTCCAGTTTCGTTTTGAAAACACCAACATTCACCCCAAGCAGGTCTCTCAGGTCCTTCGGGAGGATATTGAAGAGCTGTGGTCCCCTAAAGTCCAGGATGTTGCAGTATCTTGTCCTATACCTTGATGGTAAATTTGTAATTGTGGCTCTCTGTGTGGCTGAGGGCATATCTGAGAGGGCTGTTATGAACAGTAGTGGTCCCAAAACTGTGCGTTGCGTAACACCGCTCGCTATTTGCCTGTTATTGGAGGTGGCCCCATTGGCTACTACCACCTGACTTCTATCCTTCAGAAAGTCATGCGACCGTTCTTCCAATTTCCCGACTATGCCGAGATCATGCAGTTTGTGACATATCATTCCATGATCGACTTAACGAAGGCCTTTTCAAAGTCGAGATATATCACTTCTACATTTGAGTGTTTGAGCAGCTGTTTCAACACTCAGTCACAGTGTTGTAAGAGCTGAGTCAGGCAGCTTTATCTTGGTCGGAAACCATGTTGGGTGTCAGTCAGCAAGTAATTTTCCTCAAGGAATGTGATTAGTTTTCTTCTGCCTATTCGTTCCATGACTTTGCTGATGTATGAAGTCAGAGAGATAGGTCTGTAGTTTTTGGCCTCTGATCTGCTACCTTCTTTGTGAATAGGGAATATTTTACCCTCCTTAAGCATGCTTGGAAGTTTGCCAGTTGTAAGGAAACTCTGAAAGAGGGACTGCAGTAGTGTTGCTAGATTCGCTTGCATGCTTTTACAAGGATTGCTGTGAATCCATCAGTGCCAGTAGCTGAGTTCCGGTTCATTTCATCTATAGACATTATTACATCGTCTTTTTTTATATTGAGCTAATCAATCATTACTGTGTTTTCAGTTTATCAAGTATTTAGCGTGAAAACACCTCATAAGGGAAAAATTTATTAATTATTCTCTATAAATATATCTATTTATATTAAGGGCATTACCATACATAAATGCCCCACGCTAGGAGGGACTCTAAAAGTCAAACTACCATAATAAACACATTTTATCGAAAGCGAGGGAATGCAATTCTCGAAGCGAGCCTGCTAAAATCACACTTAACGGTAATAATAAATACTTAAATGTGTTTATTATGGTAGTTTGACTTTTAGAGTCCCTCCTAGCTTCAGGCATTTATGTATAGTAATTCCCTTAATATAAATAAATATAATATAGTATATATCATAAATATCTATATATATGTATATATTATATATATTGCATATATATATATATATATATATATATATATATAT
>NC_068982.1:116574166-116576651 GCF_001194135.2 Octopus bimaculoides
ATTATATATATATATATATATATATATAATTTCACGTGTGTGTATTGGTAGTGTGTGATTTGTGCCTGTACTTATTTTCATAGTAACCTTTCCACCTCGTCTTCATGTTGAGGGATACAACGATCGTAGTGGAATTTCCAACAAGTTTAGGAACCAAAAAACACAGCGTTTTTCAGCAGGCCCTTGTGTTATTTGAGAAAACGAAAACAATACTGAAATGTTTATCGTCTGAATTCTAAACTTTTACACAATTATAGTTAGGTTTTTTAAATAATCTATATCGATTTATTTAAAACTAACAAATTGTATCTTCGCTATCAGTGATCAATGGAAAAATTTCAGCGCACTAATTATATACTTTAACATCTTAAGCATAACTCTTCAAATACTGTATATGTAATGAAAGACCTAAACAGCTTATTGATAATAATATTTCTGCTAATACTAGTCATAACTGTCACAATTGCCATCAACAAAAGTACTTAACTATTATACCATTCATTTCAATGATGTCTTTCAACAGATCTCATCGAAAATTTACAAACAGCTTGACTGTGCAATGCAGTCAATCGAAAATTCGGCATATCGAACACCAGTAGGTTTCAGGGGTCACCGAGAGAGATTGCGTACCATTTTGGGTCTTCCTCTTGACAGCATTACAGTGCATCGCCCCCTCCCACTCAATGACGCGAGACTCCGCTTACTGGTTCGACTGACTAGTGTTTACTCTTAAGTTCTTTTTCAGGATCATCACGACCATGAAAACTGTGAACTTGCCATATAGACAAACAGGTACCTGCTTCTCACTCACACATCGTCTCTCTAACCAGGTTTCATTAACCCTTTCCAGTCATATTCAATGGCTGACTCTCTCGACATTATTTTGCTTTTGATTCTTAAAATTTAATCAAGGTTTTCTTTGTAGCAATAATTTTGTCATATATGAAAATATTACAACTAACGTACACCATTATTTGTAATATAATAGTCATAGAGATGCTTTGATCTTATATAGCTTATAATTCTTTGAGTTACTGCTCCCTTTATGATATTGATTACATCTAAAAGAAGGTGCTTCTCTTTCATTGATCTTTGGTGATTGTAGTTTTGACCATGAGGAATTAATGTCATCTGACGGTATTCAATTAGCATTGAATGTTTCGACCCTGAACTATCACATCCTCCCACTGATGGGGTCGGCAGTGGTGGTTAAATATCTGTTCATTATCTCTTGAATTCTAAATTTTCTCCTCTCTCTTACTCCATAAGCAGAAAGAAGCTCTGCTGCTTCTTACATCATGCACACAACTGCTTTTTTTTCTTCCTCATATTCCAGTAGCTGTAAGCATTCTTCACATTGACTGAGCAGGGAATCCTCTACATTGAAACTCGACAGGAGATAGCCATGCCTACTATTTCTTCTCCCTGCTGTAGTTGGAGACACTTTGTAACCACATATATTTACGACAGTTGTAAAATTCAGTTAGATTTAAATTCTGCATTCTTTTTCTAATAAACGGCTTATTAAAGAGTAATATTTCTCCGAGAAACTCCCTTAACATATATATGACAGCCATTACTTCACCTCACTCACTTACTCAACTGTTTCACGTACAATTTCAATTATTTTCTTGAATGCATGCAATCACATTATAATACCAAATAACGTCTGCAACTTTTATAACCACTCAAAATCGGCTGATTTCCTTCTATACAATAAATTGCTGTATGTATTACTTTTTCAGAAACTATTTCTTCTAATTTGCTCCATTATTTAAAAGATAACAGATGTTGGGGCATCTTTACCATCTAATAGCTGGTAAAGATGCCCCACTGAGCGACTTCCTCCTTTATCAAGTTAAGTTATAGAGGAAGCCACTACTTTTAACGATACATACTGTTACAATCGTCTTAAATTGCAGCATTATTCAATTTCTTGTGCTTCTACTTCTACTTTTACTTCCAACTCAAGAAGATTTCTTTAAACGTATGCTTAATAATAATTTCTATCTTTACATATCTTTCATTCTGATTTCGCCTACAGCTTTATAACTTAATACATTACGGAGACTCCATCACTATTTTTCTTAGAATCTTTTTTCCCAATACAAAATGTAGTAAGCGCACACACTACATACATACACAATACATGCATGCATACATACATACATACATACATATGTATACACACAACTATATATACATACACCCACCATATATATATATATATATATATATATATATATATATATATATATATATATATATATATACACACACACACACGATATGTACACATGCTTTCACACACACCACATGCACACACAAACCAGACAAACACACATACACACTCACACACACACTTTATTTATGGTTAACAAGGCTTCCGATGGTTTCTTGTAAAGAGAGATTTCTTTACAATTTTCAAGCCTACCGCACGTTGAACACTCATTCGCACTGTTTGATATTAGCGTGTATATATATA
>NC_068982.1:116577825-116596322 GCF_001194135.2 Octopus bimaculoides
TATATATATATATATATATATATATATATATATATATATATAACGTGATGTCGTCGAATATGTACGTATTGAACCCTTTCAAACTCCGCTAAAAACGGAAGTGGTTTTCCCAAATTAAACATCATAACAAAAATGACTACTAAGATTAATTAAACTGTGTTAATTAGTATTTTATAGTATATTATATAACTATAAAGCACCTTATCTAAGACATTCAGAGATTCCAGCATTGTTTACACGTGTAGTGTAAATAATACTTTATGAGCCATCAAGGGATCTTGAGAACACCAAGTTCTATATAAACTGACTTAATTAGCATTTTATTGTCTATTTCAGAAATATAAAATGTAATGATGCGGAATATATACGCATTGGACGCTGATACGATATTTGTAAAGTCTATTCGGTTTCGTACTAGCGGTCAAGGACATTCAATATACATATGTATGTATATATGTATATATGTATGTATGTATGTATGACTATATGTGTATATGTATGTATGTATGTGTGTGTGTTTGTGTGTATATATATATATATATATATATATATATACGGACACATGCACACACACATTCTACAAATTACCTATATATATCCACACACGCACGCACACACGCACACACACACACACACACACACACACACATATATATATATGTATATATATATATATATATATATATATATATATATATATATATATATATATATATATACACACACTCTCTTTTGTGTATAGATATGATTATATGTGTATGAATATGTCTAGGTATGTATATAACAATATGACAATGTGTGTGTATATATATATTTACGTATATATATTATGACGCAATTCACAAACACAGCTTACCAAGTGTTAATATTTTATATATCGACAGTATAAGGGGGGAGTTTGCGATAACTTACCTACGCACGCACACACGCACACACATGGAAGCTCAGACACTTCTGCGTACATACAGTGATATCCACACACGCACAGTCACTCGGATTCTATAAGAATATATGCATGCATGTATGTGTGTTTGTGTGTGCATGTGTGTGTGTGTGTGTGTGTTCGTGTGTTGTAAAGAAATGCTTTTTTTTCTTTGTTTTAGATTTCCAAGTCAGTTTTGCCTCAAGTAGTTAGAATATCAGGAAGTCGCTCAAAGACTTGATGAAGAAAAAAGAAAGAAGGAAACGTGAAGCATACAATATAAAGAGTGTAAAAGAAAAGTTACAAAGAACTAGTGAAGAGGTATTGGCAAGACTTGAATTTCGAATTGTAATATGAATTTACTTGTTATATCTCGTCAATAATATTTAGTTGTTTGTAAGAATCTCTAGACGAAGGAACAGTGAAGTAGGAGTCTATGTCATTGAAATTGTAGAGAGTAAAATTTGTGACATACATTGTGGTGTATAACTTTGTAATAACATATACAAAAATAGTATCTGTATCGCATATATAGTGAAGGATTGAACAATAACATCTACAGAGACGGATGGAATTTGTGCCACATACATGGCAGTTCAGGGATGTGTAGCAACAATCAGAAGATGGAACTATACCTACTTACATTATTTGTGTCTCTACAACGATATTTAAAAATATGAAAGTAAAGTTACGTACATGATTAAAGTGAGTGCAATAATATTGAAAAATATGAAATTCAAGTTACATGAATTGAGCGTGTACAATGATATTGAAAAATATGAAATTTATGTGGCATCCAAGATTTTACCGTGTGCAATGATATTCAAAAATATGAAATTTATTTTGCTTACATGATTTGAATGTGTGCAATGACAACATTGAAAAATATGAAACTTATGTTGCATACCTGATTTGAGCGTGTGCAATGATATTAAAGAATATGAAATTTATGCTGTATACGTGATTGAAGTGTGTGCAATGATATTGAAAAATATGAAATTTATGTTGCAGACCTGCTTTGAGCGTATGCAATGAGAAAATGAAATTTATGCTACACACATGATTTGAGTGTGTTTAATGATATTGAAAAATACGAAATACAAGTTATATACATGATTTGACTGTGTGGAACAATATTGAAATATATGAAATTTATGTTGCATACATGATTCGAGCGTGTGCAATGATATTGGAAAATATGAAATTTATGTTGCATACATGATTTGTAGGTGTGCAATGAAAAATATGAAATACAAGTTGTATACATGATTTGAGTGTGTGCAATGACAATGAAAAATACGAAATTCATGTTGCATACATGATTTGATCGTGCACAACGATATTAAAATATATGAAATTTATGTTGCATACATGGTTCGAGCGTGTGCAACGATATTGAAAAATATAAAATTCATGCTGCGTACATGATTTCAGCAGATACAATGAAAAATATGAAATTTATGTTGCATACATGATTTGAGCATGTGCAATAAAAAATACGAAATTTATGTTACATACATGATTTGAGTCTGCGCAATGATATTGAATAATATGAAATTCATATGTTATACATGATTTGAGCGTGTGCAATCATATTGAAAAATAGGAAATTTATGTTGCATACATGATTTGAGTGTGTGCAATAATATTAAAAAATATGAAATTCAAGTAACAGACGTGATTTGAGTGTGTGCAATGATATCGAACAATATGAAATTTCTTTTCTGCTCTAGGCACAAGGCCCAAAATTTTTGGGGATGGGGGCCAGTCAATTAGATCGACCCTAGTACGCAACTGGTACTTAATTTATCGACTCCGAAAGGATGAAAGGTAAAGCTGACCTCGGTGGAATTTGAACTCAGAACGTAAAGACAGACGAAATACCGCTATTCATTTCGCTCTGCGTGCTAACGTTTCTGCCAGCTCGCTGCCTGAATAAAATCTATGTTGCATCCGTGATTTGATCGTGTGAAAAGATTTTGAAAAGAAAAGAAAAAAGAATTTTATGTTGCATACATGATCTGAGTGTGTGCAATGATATTGAAAAATATGAAATTTATGTTGCATACATAATTTAAGTGTGTGTAATGATATTGAAGAATACGAAATTTATGTTGTTTACATGTTTTGAGTGTGTGGAACAATATTGAAAAATATGAAATTTGTGTTGCATACATGATTTGAGTGAGTGCAATGATACTGAAGAATATGAAATAATGCAGAACTGTGCAGTAATAATTAAACTGGATAAAATTTGTGATAAACATTGTGGTGCAGGGCTGTGTAATGCCAATTGCAAGAGAATCAAATGGAATTTGTGACTCATACATGTAGTTGCAGATTACGTAAATTCACTTATAAATAAGAATTTGTGGCTCATACACATTATGACGGAGCTGGGTAGCAACAGTATAGCGAATGGGATATGTGATACATACATAATTCAGAGTAATGCAAGAACAATAAAAGCGAATAGAAATGGTGAACCAGGTTTCAATTTCTGGTGGGAACAGAAGCATTTATTTCTATAATTTCCTTGCTGTTGTTTACTGCCCCTACAGATCTATTGATTAAATGTTGTCCTGTCTTTCTAGACCAAAAGAAAAACTATTTACACACGAAGATGCTAGTGTTACAATGGAAGAATGAGCAACAAAGATAAATATACAAAAAAAAATCCCCAAACAAAAACAACAAATAGTATTTGTAGTAACTGAAGTTCAAAATCTAATTATTTCATGTTTTTCCATTCTATATAATTATAGTTCGTGCACTGAGGTACATTTAGCTGCTTTTTTCTGGTTAGTTAAATAGCAATATAAAGCTCCCACATTCAATCGGAGGATTTCTCATTGAGACACAAGGTTCCATATCTGGATCAGTGCCTATATAAGAAAGTAATGTTCATATCTCTGTTAGGGGCGTTAGTGATCGAAGGAAGCAACTTGACTTCAATCAGGAATCGAAACCAAGACTCAGATTCGACTCTTAGGAATTATTCCTTATTCCACTATTAATTTTAATAATAACGATTTTTGAGCTCATGTTATTCAATAGCGAAGTTCTTGATAACATTATGCCTGTAGCAGACAGATGAGTGATAGAGGACTGGAGATTTTTTAATCGTAAGTACGCTCATTCCAAGTCGATCGGGGGTTAAACAATAACAGTAGTAAAATTACTTGTATTGTCTGAAAAAAGGTGGACGTTACAATTGATTGAATGGACATCAATACTTGGCTGGAACATATTTAATCGATTCTGTAGAGTTGAAAATGGAATTTGACTCTGATGAGAAATGAACGAAGAACGTAGAGACAAAACTCAGTAATGTTATGAATTTATTCCTGTGTCCTCTTTGTACGAAACCAGCACCTTCTTAATCTATATTGATAATGATATTAAAAAAGTCTTTATCGTTACATCTCTAAAGCTTTATATCAATGTAAAGAAATATCAGTGTTGCAAAAGCTATTAATTGCTATAATAGCACTTTCCGTTCGTATACTGATACTTCTGGGAGTTTGATATTATCCATAAACAACTAATGGATTAACATAATTTGTAAGAGCTTTCTTCTTTTCTTTACTTTGTTTCAGATAGATGTTTAATAGAAATTAAATGAATCAATAAAGATTGGAAGTGAAGCCTATTAAAATATTACATTAAAAAATATATTAGTTACAACAAATTCTATGTCTGTTGTAGGGCGACGAAACTGTAACGCCGCCTTCCATTTTCTCAAGAAGGCTGACATGAATTCACCATCTCTATTGAATGTGAAACCTGTCAAAACCATTTAAAAATCTTTGTAACTCAATGAAATATAAAAAATTAGTTTCTTAGAATCTTCTATATAGATTCAATTTTTATCGTCTTGACCTAATTGGATACATTATATCCTATGTCTTTTGTTCAGTGCCTTTCTGTGCTTAATTTAACCTCTTCAATCCATAGTTTAAAGTTTTCTTTTGATAAAAGTGTCATAAGTAATTAAGAACAAATAAAAATAGTAGAATAAGCTTCGAAAGAGATTAAATAAGTTGTTTGTCATTTAGTTTCCATAGCTTTGCATTCGATTATCTCCGAACATATAATTTGTCTGTATTTTCCCATATCTTCCAATTCACTGGCTTCCGACATTGATTTGTTGATTTGGCATTACTGTAGTCCTCCCAAGTTTTTGTGTAAAATTCAGTTTTCAAGTGTTATTTTCTCATTAGTTATATGAAACATTGTATTTTGGATTTCAATTACAACAGATACCTTTTATTCTCCTCTTGTATATTTATCTTTATACGTCGTTCTTCCATTGAAGCTGCACTGTTATCTTCACATTCGTAGATAGCATTAGTTTATAAATATTTTGTTTTTGGCTGTTGTATAAATTACATAGTTTAGAGATGTAATATTCCAGTTATGTCTGAACATCACCTTAGCAGTTATATTTTCTTCATCATTAACATTTCAGCATATCAATGTTTTTTCTTCTGTTTTTAGAAATCAAATACGATTGTGTATTCAGTGCATTCAATGTATTATTAAATATTTTAATTTGCTTTTGATATTTTCTATAGTCTAAAACAAAATGTTGTTGTTTGTCTATCGTTGTTATCAGTAATTTATAATTATACTACTTTCTGTATTTTTTATGTTTCATTAAGCACAGACATTTGAAAACAATTTCAGTGTCTGATGTTATAATAACAGCTGATTCAATTTGGTTTTTGTTGAAGGGCTGTGGAAACTTTTGTTGGTGTATTATTGCGCTGGTAACTTTTGCCATTATTATACAACTGCTGTGGTAAATATCTGTTGTATTACAGCATAAGCAACTTTTGTCGATGCTGTATCACTGCCGTAAAGCGGCGAGCTGGCAGAATCGTTAGCACGCCGGTCAAAATGCTTAGCGGCATTTCGTCCGTCTTCACGTTGTGAGTTCAAATTCCGCCGAGGTCGACTTTATCTTTCATCCTTCCAGGGTCGATAGAATAAGCACCAGTTGAGTACTGGAGTCGATGTCATCGACCTCCCTCTCTCCCGAAATTGCTACCCCTGTGCCAAAATTTGAAATCAATATTGTATTACTGCCGTAAAAAATTCGTTGTTGTGTTATTGTTGTAGTAACTTCGTTGGTGTATTACTACTGCTGTGATAAATTTGTTGTTGTTTATTACTGTTGTGACGAACATGTTATGTCACTGATGTAAATTTTTGTTGTATTCCTAATGTGGAAACCTTGCTATGTAAGTGGTGTGATAAATATGTTGTTATATTTGTTCTATTGCTGCTGTAGTAAATGTGTGATATCACTCAAGTGGTAAATTTGTTATTGTTGTTGTTGCTGTTGTGTTAGATTTGTTGTTATAAAATTGTTGTGGAAAATGTATTGTTATATAACTGCTGTGATAATTTTCTTTATTATTCACTGCGATGATTTTGTTGTTGCACTACGGTCGTAACTCTTGTTGCTGTGTTACAGTAGTAACTTTATTTATTGTGATATTACCAAGCAATATTTTGTCTTTATTTACAACAAATTTTCAGTTTATCGTTGCTAGTGTTTGGTTTAAATCAATTATAATGACATAGAAACAGAATACATTGATGAATACATCTAAATCCGTTAAAATCAAATGCAGTGATTGATCACATTACTGAAAGTTTTAATACTTCTATTAATTTTCCTTTATATGTGTAATACATCAACTACGAACCCTAACCATGATCAGCGCGCTCATCAAATATAAACATGCGAAGTAGCATCCTCGTTACGAAGATACTGATCTTTATATCACTGGCAGATAACTACAACACAGGCTCCATCAAATAATTTCATCGAATCAGCTATCAGAGTGTAAAAAGATTTCGCGAAAAACAAACAAGAATAAAAACAGAAATGTAGCAACTACTTCATGAGCTATGATGGAGCCTAGTGATGAAATTAAAAAAAAAAAATTTCTATTTCTTTAATTAACAGTTAAATGCCTCTATTTTGACTTTTCACCGAAAACACCTAATTATGGGATGAAACCATACAAGAAGATTTATTTCTTGAGTCAAATGGCATTGAATAGATTAAATAACATTATCTTTTTTTAATTGAAATGAAAATTTTCTGAATAGCATATAATACCATTAAGGATTTTTAAAACGTTATTATCTAAATTAAAAATATAGCATTAGCTCAACCTACAACAAATAGCAGCTAAATTCATCTCAAATCATACCCAATCATCTTTGAAAAGGAAGGATTCATTGGACTGTGTAGACCCCGATTATTCAAAATGAAGGGATTGTCACAACTTTTGACTACAGGTCTGGTTGAATGCGTCTGAATTGGAGTACCCCCCAACAACAACAACAACAACAAACATCAACAAGTCACATTATAAATATGACCACCAACAACAATGTATTTATCACTGTAACTTATAATTTCTTTTTCTTTCTCCTCCTCCTCTTCCTCCACTTCTTTCGTTTCCATAAGGGATAGTCAACAACGTAAAAGATGTTGTGTAATCAATACCGGACTATCCACTTTCACCATTGACGTTTATCCAAGTAAAGTTGCCAGTTTTACTAACTGCATCCGGCTGGATCCTCATTAATTCTTCTTAGAAATGGTTTTTGGCAAAGATCTCTGTATCTAGGTTATAAGGATGTCACCGAAATGCTTAGAAACTCTACATGTGATTATTTCCATTCAATTATTTATACCGTCTTCCTTTGTCGATTATTATTTTAAGAGAAGACATAAATAAAAGCTGTGATTGTTGATGGTCTTTTATGTAATCACTGATGCAAGAGATGAGAAATGATCTCAGACGAGAATTGAAACCGGAGTAATAGAATTTGCCTTGCGCGATATTACTTACCCCGCACGTTATTCATTCACCTGGAAGTAGATAAGAATAAAACTCATAGTCGTTAATTGACGCGTAGTTGTATTACATAGGTCAATGGCCAACATACCCTTCACCATCATCTCAATGATCAACAACAGCACTTGTCAAAATGAGAGACAGTTTAGATCAAAGATCACATAGCTCCACGAGAATAACATTTCATATATTTTCTAATGACTTTTCCCCATATTCATGAGAAAACGCAATAACATTTTCTATATGTCTATTGTTGCACCGACGTTTCAAGATCTGCTGACCTTATTTTCATGTAGAAATCTCTTGTAATTCAATGTCCGCAGTAATATTAGCACGATAAAGTTCCGACTAAAACTAATTGTCTTCGCAGTCATGAAATTTTATTGATGGTAACTTTGTAATGAAACAATTACTTTAGTTCTCAAGAGTTAGTTATTAAAGATTATTATAAATTTTATCATGCAACAACAACAACAACAACAACGACAACAACAACAACAGCAGCAGCAGCAGCAGCAGCAGCAAGAACAGCATTAATAACGAAAACAATAACAACACTGAAGGTGATGATGATGATGATAATAATAATAGTAATGATAATAATCATAGTAATAATAATAATAATCTTGTCTTTTTTTAGTCACAAAGGCCCAAAGGAACAATAAAATGCTAAAGTTGAACAGGAGTATTAAAGATGATGTGTGGATGGACCGGACATGTGATACAAAGATGAGGGGAGGGTAGATGTTGCATAATAGGAAGAATGAAAATTTTATGAAAAACACAAATATTATAAGGTATAATAAAGAAGTACAAAGCACTAATAAAAACATGTGTGTAAGTATGAATATAAGAATATGTATGTATATATGTATGTATGTACATATATATAAGTGTCCACTTGTGTTGAACAGAGCACCCCTGTTTTTGACTTAGCAGCAATACTTTTCTTCCGGTATTGTTCTTAAGTGAAGTGTCTAGAATCTTCTGTGAGTTGCTATTGGATTACAGTAAACAAGTGAAAGACCACACCCTATGGATCTTTAACAGAAAACGCTTCGAAGTATCTGTTGGAAATTTGTATTAATCTTTTGTCATTTTTACTGGCTTGAAATGGGATCGTACTTCTTTCTCGATCCGTAATTCGTCTGGAAATTGATAACATATTTCATGTAAATTTTTATTAAATCTTCATTCGTCTTAAGAAGAGATACGGCTGTAATTTCATTCTGAAGTGAAGCAGATTCCTCATTGCAAGGGACAGAATTCTCTTCAAAGGAATTGAGTCCTTACTCGGCGGAGATCATCTTCTCTAAGTGGGAGGTATCTCTTCTGGCGCTTTTATATTGATTCTTGCGATTATTTTCTGAGTATAATTTTTCGATTTTTCTAAATAGTCTAACTATCCACTTCGGCTTCTGTTTCGTCTCCATCCTCATAAGTGAATAAGGGTGGTGAAACTGCGAAGGGATGCCTTCAATTCGTTTAGATTTTGCTGCTATAACTGTTGCCATGAGTGACATTCACTTTTCTCTGCTGGTTGTGATGAGAAAGAGGGTTCTTTTGTCTCTTGGTTAGTTCCTGGTAATAAGACTGAGGGGTAGGGGCGATATTATTCACAACACCAGAGTTGTGCTCGGTTCCGGTTTTAAACCTCAATAATTAATTTTTATTGTTGCTTTACTTTTTTTTTCTTTTTATAGATTTCTGGACAGAAAGCGATTAAATGGCTTTTACTGCCACATATAGAGTAATTGGGCCTTGGAGGCTGAGTTTTAAGATATTCCCAGCATGCTCTATACATTCTTGTAATGTTTTTCAGTATTGTGATGTCATGAGGATCTGCGTGTTGTTAATAATTCCAACTGACCAGATATCACCGAGAGTAACGTCGGCATAGATTACTTGCCAATATTGTACCACAAAATAAGGCGGTGAGCTAGCAGAATCGTTAGCACACCAGGCGAAATAGTTAGCGGCATTTCGCCCGGCTTCAAGTTCTGAGTTCAAATTCCACCGAGGTCAACTTTGCCTTTCACCCTTTCGGGGTCGGTAAAATAAGTGCCAGTTGAATCAACTTACACCTCATTCCCGAAATTGGTGGCCTTGTACTAAAATTGAAATCAATATTGTACCACGAAATCGATTTGAGCCAGGGACCGACCTCACTAATGATGTCCCTGGGGATGACTCTCATGTGTCTTATCCTCCAGTATTGTGTGATTAATTTATGAGTAGACGCATCTGAGTCAATTTGTAATTTGCCGCTAGCCTTGTCCTATACGTTACCTTACGGCCTTCGTCTTCTCATAAAGATTTCATTAAAAAATATCCGCTAAAGCTATCTCCAAATCTTGCATGGAACAACAAAATCTTCCGTCGCTTTGGAAAATTAGAGAGCTTATTCTCCTCTTCTCTCGTGCCTCTTTGAAAGATTGAGATAGTTGACTCTCATTTTCGTTTGACGAAGTATACACATGCATATTATTGTTGTCGTCATCAAATGTTCTTAACAACAATAACAAAATTTGTGCAGAAATATATTTTTTATTTTGTTATTTATTTTTTGTGTTCAATTTATTATCTTAATGTTACTTGAAGCTTTTTCTCTTGGCATCTCTTTAGCCTTGTTCAATATTATAAATGAGAAACAATTTATGCCTGACATTAGAATAAAATGGATATCCATCTATCTATCTATCTATCTATCTATCTATCTATCTATCTATCTATCTATCTATCTATCTATCTATGTGCGTGTGTATTTATATGAAATAACCTTGTCTAATTCTGGTGCGGGCTATATTTTCGAAAACGATAAATAGCAGCCCCCGTTTAGAATAATGTCCAAAATAAAAGTGCATTCATTTAGCTACACCTGAAAAACATAGTGAAGCTGCAGCACAAAATATCAGTGGATCTAAACGTGTCAGGAGCGAATAACAACAACAACAACAACAACAACAATATCCCTTTCTACTATAGACACAAAGCCTGAAAGTTTTTTGTGAGGAGGGGTCTAGTCGACTCCAGTTTTTACTGATACTTATTTTATCGGCCAAGAAATGATGAAAGGCAATTTGAACTCAAAACGTAAAGACGGACGAAATGTCGCGTAGCAGTAATAATAAACTGGCATTAGTTGACGGACAGGAACTTGAAACGATAGACAGAAAGGCAAAGTCGACTTCGATGGAATTTATACTCAGAACATAAAGACGGACGAAACGCCGCTAAGCGTCATATTTTCCGGTGTGCTAACGATTCTGCCAGATCGTTACTTGCAACTAGATGTACTACTGATTTCAAAGTTTGGTACAAGGCCAGCAATTTTGGGGAAAGGAGTAGTCGATTACACCGATTCCAGGACTCAACTGGTACTTATTTTATCGACCTCGAAATGATGAAAGGAAAAGTCTACCTCGATGGAATTTGAACTCAGACTATAAAAACGGACGAAATGCCACCAAGCATTTTGCCCGGCCTGCTAACGATTCTTCCCGATCGCCGCTTACAACTAGATGTAATATTACCAGGAAGTACACGGTTTACATATTTACACAATATGCAAAAGTAGCATTACTATATAGTGTACACGACATAAGTGGAGGCGCAATGGCCCAGTGGTTAGGGCAGCGGACTCGCGGTCATAGGATCGCGGTTTCGATTCCCAGACCGGGCGTTGTGAGTGTTTATTGAGCGAAAACACCTAAAGCTCCACAAGGCTCCGGCAGGGGATGGTGGCGAACCCTGCTGTACTCTTTCACCATAACTTTCTTTCACTCTTACTTCCTGTTTCTGTTGTGCCTGTAATTCAAAGGGTCAGCCTTGTCACACTGTGTCACGCTGAATATCCCCGAGAACTTCGTTAAGGGTACACGTGTTTGTGGAGTGCTCAGCCAGTTGCACGTTAATTTCACGAGCAGGCTGTTCCGTTGATCGGATCAACTGGAACCCTCGACGTCGTAAGCGACGGAGTGCCAACAACACGATATAGAATACCTCTAGACATAAATACATACTGTAAAGTACTTTAATTTCGCGAATTGGGACCTAGAGACAAATTCGCGAATACACATGCTTGAAAAATATTTGGAATGTTTATTTTATTTAATCTAGGTAAAAAAAATCTTTGTTTTTCAACATTTGTTAAGCAGTTATCTTTCAAGTAGAATTATATGTTGACATAGTAAACGTTACGTGCAATCAGTGATGAGTACTTATTCACTGTTCGTGTTGAATTACTATGATACAATTCAGTGACTGCGCCGCTTACTATGTTTTCTTTCAGATATAATGATGCCAGGTTATGTAAACTTACTAAATTTTCATAAAAGATTTCTAAATTTTATAATCTATGCATCAAAGTTTACCATGTGTGTCAGTTGACATCTCTTTTATCATTTGCTATGTGCGTCAATTGACATCCGTAATTTGTGTGATTGACAATTAAACGTTTCAGTATAAATATAAGTTAAATTTCAAGAAATATCAGAATTAGCTCTAACTCTGAACTGGTTATATCGCTGCAGCATTATACAAGACTACTGTTCAACAATGTATCGCTGGCTGAAAACTGCTAACCCTATTGCAATGTTTAGTGAGCCCACTCAAGGCTCTTTTTTACCAAGTCCTAACCGTGCAAATTTAACAGAAGAACAATCACAAGTATGTGAAGTAGCAAACAAAGAAATTCAGAAGACATTAGATAAAGAGACAGCAACATTTTTTCGTGGTCAGAAACACAAACGAGGTGAATACACAAAATTCACTTCAACAGAACAAGCAGACGTAGCTAGATACGCAATACAACACAGCAATATGGCAGCTTCCCATCATTTTGCTAAAATACACGGACGTCTTATGTCTGAATATACTATTCATGGTTACGTCAAGAAATTCAAAAATAAATTGAAATCTACTAATGTAGACTTTCATGTATTTGAGGTACCACCAGCAAAACACGTCAGACAATCATGTAATACATCATATTAAGAGTCTTCATGGTAGTGGTTCGATAGTTTCTAAACCTATTGTGATGGCTTCAACTCTCGGCATCGTGAAAAGTCAAGACCGTACTCATCTCGAAGAATACGGATGTTCCATCGACATCTCCAACTCATGGGCTAAATCCATACTGAAACGCATGGGCTTCATCAAACGCAAAAGCACCAAAAGCAGCAAAAAACCTACCATCAAACATTAAAGATGACTTCCTCGATAATCGTGTACAGACTGTCATTGAAAAACATAGAATCCCGCCATCTATGAATGTCAACTTTGACCAGACTGGTCTTCCTATCATCCCTGTCAAAGATTGCACTATAGAGCAGCAAGGTGCCAAAAAATACCAATATACGGAGCCAACAACAAACGCCAGATAACTGCAGTATTCAGAACATCAGCAACTGGAACATTTTTACCCCCGTAACTCATTTACCAAGGGAAGACGGACTCTTCTTATCCTTCTTTCAAATTCCTCAAATATTGGAATATTACTCATTCTAAAAGCCACTGGACTGCTGTAAACACTATGGGCATCGACATTAAGAACATTCTTGGTCCATTCTTCGAAGATCAACGGCAAAAACTCAACCTCCCACTTGCACAGAAAGGTCTAGTCCTTTTAGATGTCTTCAAAATTCACCAGACAGAAACCGTCAAGTCTACACTCAAGTCGCAAGGACTTGAATTTTTTTTACATTCCTGCTTCATGTACAAGCGAACTATTAGTGGTAATCATTTTTCCAAACAACATTTAAAACAAAAATTCTCTTTATGGTATGCAGATGAAGTCAAATTCCGTTAAATCTGTAGATAATGTTAATGTTGATTTAAAACTCTCAATTGTAAAACCATTGCATGCTAAATGGGTTTTGTCATCATTTGATTGTACATCTAAACATAAAAACATTTTGATGCAAGGCTGGAAAGACACAAGTATAGTTAATGTTCAAAACAAAGAAGATGATTTCATTGAATGTCGCAATTCTAACTGATTGATTGTACATTTCTGTATAACTTTTTATTTAAAATAAACATATAACAAAGAACCGTTGATTTTCTTACCTTAGATTTCTCCCTATAAAATTTTATGAAAATGACTGAAACTTATTACCTTTTGGAATTAAATTTCGCGAAATTTGTTTGCGCGAATATGTCAGCCTGGCAAATTTCGCGAAATTAAATTCCTCGCGAACATTTCATACTTTCAGGACACAGAATACAGAGCACATACATGCATTTCTTCAATTACCTCAGAGTTTACATATATACACAGTATATAGAAAATGCTAAGTATGTTTATAACTACTGGGATGCTTAAAACATTAGATTCGGTCTCCCAGCAGTTATACACTTACATAGCATGAAGAATGTGGAACTACTAAATATTGCACGAAATGGAAACAAAGCAGCGCACACAGCTGCAACATAGAGAACTGCATTCAGATGTGTAGTGAAAACCCACAATAAATGCAAGGCAATAAAAGGGTTGAGTATAACAGTCCTGGAATTGTTCTTCAATATAAAAGCATACACTAATAATCGTCATGGAACTTATTGTGACACTTCTTTATCGAAATGCATTGGTGATGTGTCCCACACATATCTACTAACATACACACACACACACACACGCACACACGCGCACGCACACGCGTACACGCACACGCCACCGTGTACTCACGCACACAGTGACAAATATTTATATATATATATAAACGTGCTTATGTGTGCGTGTGTGTGTGTGTGTGTCTGTCTATCTATCATATATATTTTCCCACATATATGCACTCATGTCTTTTACACACACACACACACACACACACACACACACACACACACACACACACACACACACACACACACACACACACATATATAACTGTATGCTTATACGTGTGTATGCTTCAGGGTGTGAATGTATGTATATGTATGTATATGTATGTATACCTATAAATTTACTGTTACACCGATTCAAAAGTGCAGAGTAGTAAAGTAAAATACAACAGTGATGATGATGATGATGATGATGATGATGATGATGACCGTTTAAGACCGTGACTTTGATGTCGATCGATAACCTTTTGTATAAATGACGATCGCAGCCAAACAAGGTGACATAATAGAAGACATAGTAATTATGTAATTAACTAGTTCTGCTCGATCGATAATTGACAGTCGGTGGTCAGTCAAGTGTATAATCACAGACTGTCCTTGCTCATTTGACGCTATATCTATCATCTTTTAAATTCTGATATTTTTCTATATTAATTTATCTTCAGAAGTTTACTTGTTAGGCTGAATCTAGACACATCCATAGAAGCTCTTTTAAAGTATTTAAAGTGTTTATTAATTTTACGTGGCTATGACCTGTCTAATTTCCTCCTCAGTATTGTTATTTTGTCAGGTTGATCTAGAAGGACACAGACTCGTATGGAACATTGAAAAAGTGTTATGCATTTGAGCGTGAGATGGTACAGTATCGTTGAGAAACGATGGAAAAAAAACTTGTGAACATATACGAACCGAGTAAAGATCAGCAAAGAGAAATTCGTTTTACGTTCAATGCAAAAATGTTAAAATTAAGATGTTCTTTGTGAGGTTTGTGTGTCTATTTATAAACATGTATGTATGTATGTATGTATGTATGTATGTATGTATGTATGTATGTATGTATGTATAAGACTATTCAAATAAATAAAGAGAATAATACATCTACACACTTTCTATTATTACAGTCAATTATACAGCTTATTTAATTTAAATCTGTTCAACATATGTTTCTGCTGCATGGATATGTCACAATGTGGTTTACATTTGTACTCAGCCTGTACATTTGGTTAAAGCATGATGGTTTAGATAGAATTATATTTGGTAGGGGACGATAGTTTTTGAGCAAAAATAAATAAATAAACAAATAAAAACGAGAGAGAAATATTTAGAAACCTGATACGGCCATAACATCGGTTATGAAATTGACCCTAAGGTTTGAATTTCGAATTATGAATGGTGGATCCTAAACAAGGTCAGAGTATATTTTATTCTCTAGCCTTAAGTGAAGTAAAAGGAATAAGTTTCAGTGACAGATGTATATAATTAAAGTTCACTAAGTGAAATATAATTATAGAAATATGAGATATGCAGAATTTACTTGTAAGGCCAAGGTATTGTACGCAATATGTTAGAATACTTCCACCTAAAGTGAAATCCAATGCTTTAGCTATACAAATCAACCCTAAGTTTACATGTAGATAACTTCCTCTTAGACACAGAATAAATTATTCCGTATGTGAAGTGATACATACGAAGAATACTAATTAGTTGGAGAAGAGTTGCTACTAGGATATAGGCAAACCAAATACTGCACTAATATTTTTATATGTAAACTCTAGCACCTCCAATTTCCATGATACTTATTTTGTTAAAAATATTTGCTAGAGAAATATTTTACTGTTTTTCTGTGAAGGTGCGCACGTTTTAGGGCTAATTCCGGTTTACTATTCAATAACTGGTATTTAGAGGTGAGAATATGGAATATTTCTTCGAAGCATAAATTGCATTTCTTGCCTCCAATTACGTAAGGCTCTACCCTGCCTATAATTTCCCATTTTATGTCAAAGCTAGTGTTTCTGTCCTTTAAGGACCAAATAAATTCACTTAAGTTTGTACTATGCATAGAGGAAATGAAATGTATAGTACAAGCTTAAGTGGGTTTCACGTGAAGAGAAATTCACAGCTGTTTGAACGTACCACTGTGAAGTGCTAGTACTCGTTTCCATTCCAGAATAGAGACGAGTAGCAACACAACCATGCGATATGCTTGAACAACCGTGAAGCTCTCTTCACATAAAACCATTGGATACCTTGTTGACCCACATAAAATGAACATTTATCCAGCCATGCGGTATTGAGTACTCATTCTCACTGTTTGACATTAGCGAGTGCGTGTGAGCGTATATATATATTAATACAGTAACATGTATTGAAGAGTAGAATAAGGCAGGAAATTTGATTTAAATGTTTTTATAACAACGTTCTGAATTACATAATCACACGTACGTTTCACTAGTCCCTCTTGTCTCTCCCACACACATTAGAGCCACGCATTTAGAGCGCAAAATAACGTATTCAGAACACTACACATCCACCACTGAGTGAATGTAGTATAAACATAAGTTTAACAATAATGTAATCGTGGGTTATAACAGGACGCTAATATCCTGTCCCCTGTTGTGAAGCATAGCGCATGTAGACCCAATGGATATCTGTTTCATTATATGGAACATGGAGAACGACGAGATAATGGACGAGGGATATAAAAATAAAGGACTTTCAACTCTACTAGCATAAATGTCGTGTTCGTTTTGATGGTGGGATGTTTTGATTATAAATTAATTCATTGCAAATTCATTAACTGAAACTGATTTTCTTTACAATAATGTGTTCTTACAATATCATTATCTGGTTGTAAGTTTCTTTTAAACGCAATAACACATAGACAGAAACATTGTTTAAATCAGGTCGAAGTCTGGGGGACATTTGACGTAAGAATGCCAACTGTTGTTTACAATAATCGATTTTTAGCATTTTTTATATGACAGAATTTATTGACTTTGATCATAAATACTATACTGTTATAGTGTTATGTGAATTTTTTTAAAACGCATATCTTTTATTACTGTGATCTGAACAGTGGAAAATTGTGTGCATAAGTTTGAAGTGGGTTATTCATGCGTCAGAAAAGATTTCGTTCTCGCTGATTTTATTTAGACTTGTCATGGGGTTCTCCTGCAACAATAACCACCGTATGACACTGGTTTACACACATAACACACACAACGCACACACACACGCACACACACACACACACACACACACACACACACATGTACGTATGTATGAATACATATCTACAAACACATATATAATATAGAAATACTTTGATGTTACTAATAGGTAATGACAATACAATACATTCTCAGTGCACGGAGTGTAGCAGAACATTCATCTGACTACATGAAATAATGATAAAAAACAACTGAAAGCGCCTATACCTAAAGACAGCTACTTCGAAGAGTTGGGCACTTTGGTTAGCGTTGCTGCAATTGAAAGATTCAAAGATTTGGATGACGTCAATAAACATAGGTACTATCTTTTTGTTTGTTAAATTGCGGCTACAGGAAAATTTAACACTCATATTTTCAGCTCCACATTTTAACTCATTCGATACGCAGCATTCTCAGCAAATAATTCAGATAAATTAATTCAGAGAAAGACAATACAACATAAAACAGAACAAGTACATGTAAATCTTCTTCTCTTTTTCTCTCTTTTTCTGCCTTAGTCTCTCCCTCTGTCTATTTGTCTGTTTTTAAAAAATCTATCTATCTGTCTATCAATAATATATCTACATAAAGACACTTATGGATATACATATATACATATGCGAGTATCTATCTATCTATCTATCTATCTATCTGTCTGTCTGTCTGTCTGTCTGTCTGTCTGTCTGTCTGTCTGTCTGTCTGTCTGTCTGTCTGTCTGTCTATCTATCTATCTATCTCTATCAATATGTATATATAGATGTCTATATACGTATATGTACACATATGCACGCACGCTCACACACACACACACACACACACACACACAAACACACACACACACACACAAACACACACACACAC
>NC_068982.1:116596332-116609971 GCF_001194135.2 Octopus bimaculoides
ACACACAAACACACACACACACACACAAACACACACACACACACACACACACACACACAAACACACACACGTCTTAACGTAGTGTTTGAGGTCATGTTCAAACATCGGATCAAGAAAATTGATCAGATTTGAAAATCCAGGATATAGTTTTAATGAAACATATTATAGAAGTCCTGAAATATCACATGCCGTTATCTCTGTTGAGGCCAAAACAAAAATACTCAAATTAATAGTAGCATATAGATATTCATGTGAATCAATTGTTGCGGCATTTTCAGTCTTTTACGATCATCACTTTGCTGCAGTGTTGATGAATCATAATGAATCTACTTCTACATCAGATAACTTGCCTTCTCTCTCTCTCTCAAAAACACATTCTCTCTCCTTTCTTTTACGCACAAATACACATATTAAGCGAGGATATATTGCGATCATGGTTCTAGAGTTTCATGCCAATGTTAAATATGTTAAATGTATTGGCAGGAAACTCTAGGCTTTTGGGTTACTATAATTCCTCAGCTAACTTAGGAAATACAAATACTCTGCTTTATACATATTGAGTTCTATTTCTCTCGCTTGTACACACACACACACACACACACACACATGTTTCTCTCGTTATATATATATATATACATATATATGTTTCTTGTCTCACACACACACACATATATATATATATATGACATACAAATATATAGAGCCGCACATAAGTGTGTACACACACACATACACACACATATACACATACAGCATACACACACACACATATTATACAGATATTTATACAAACACACAAAAACGTAATAGGACCAGGAAACGTCTGTTTTCTAAAGAAATAGCCGCCTTGGGTTTATCTTTGTGGAAGTTCTTTGATGATGGATCAAACATTTGTTAGAAAAGAGCGAATGATATATGATATACAATATATATATAAACACTCACTCGCGCGCACACACACACACACTCACACACACACACACACACACAAATATATGTGTGTGTGTCATATATATAGATAGATAAGGAGAAAGAAAGAGAGGGGAGGAGAGAAAGAGAGTCATGGTGTGAGGAAATGAAAACGGAAAAGAAAGAAAGAAATTAAGGAGGAGAATGAGAAAAGAAGGCCGTGTAAGGAGAAAAGCGAGAAAGAAAATGAGATGGAAAGGGAGGATATAGATAATGAGGGAGATAGAAAGTTAAACGCAGATATGTTGATAATGTGATTGATAAGGACATTCAGTGATAGATCGATGGAAAGATTAACAAATAGATGGAATAGGTAGATAGGTAGATAGACAGTTAGATAGATAGACAGATAGACAGACAGACAGACAGACAGATAGATAGATAAATAGAGAAAAAGAAATAACTAGATATACTGATACTGTGCGCGTGCGTGTATGTATATAGTCAAAGAGAGAAAGAGAGATAAACTCACAAAGATAAAAGTAAACTTATTTGAGAGAATGAAAAGCTAGAAAATATGAGGTGGTGTGGCTTTCATCTTGTTGAAGCTAATTTTGATAGGAACATTTTACAGGAGAATGCATCGTCTCTTTCAAATTTCTGACAGACATATCACAAACCGCTGCCAATGTTTGTTGTATTCCAAGTGGAATGCTAAACAGTGTCTTTCAGATATTTTTATCATTGAATTCAAACATCGTCAACGCCGTCTTGATAGAATCTTTGTTGCAAAAGAACTGAAAGTCTTGGCGAACAAACAATAGTTTTGTCAATGTAAAAGGTTAGAGGACAATTGAACGTTTCTTTCAGTGAATTAAAAGATGACAGTGGTTAGATATAATTGACGGAACTTGAAGAACTTAATAATAGCAGCCACCAACATACGAGTTACTAGATTACAGGCAACATGTTACGTTAATGTGTGTTGTGAGGAGAGGAAATGTATCTGACGTTTAAGGGACGACATATAATGCTTAAATGAAGTGAAAAGTATCCCAGTAGCCTTGGTGTCATCTTAAGAGTTATTAACTTAACCTTGCTTTTAAGACATTAAAATGTTGCGTAGTAAGTCTTCTCCTGGATAGAATATCAGTGTTATCAATGTAATATTGCTCGACAGAACGAGGGTACTTCACGTTAGTGACTCCCAAGGTCTTCTCTAATAAGGACCCTATTACTTCAATTAATTTTTCAATGGAATTCAGGCTTTTGAAAGGTGCAGCTATTCAACAAACGGATTTCTAGTATTTACTTTGCAAAACCTTAGATTTCTTCGGACTCCAACTTAGAATTGCTGTTGTGGGGGAAGAGAGGGAAGAGAGACCTGTTACAAATAACAGTCAAAATTTGCTATCACAAAAAAAGTTATGGATCTTCTGGATCAGAGTGACCTACGGATACACTTCAGCAATATATAACATTATCAGGTGATTTGATAGTTATATAAATCGGAAACATCTAGAAATAAATGTAATCTATCTAAACACAGAAGGAAATGTTCAAAGTTGACACGAATTCATGACTTTCCACTAAGTTAGCAGTCAATTATATAATCCACTAAACCATTTTATCTGGCAGTTTGTGAACGTTTAGATATTCATGGAATACCAGTCTACTTCCGATTTAGTCCTATTAGCGAGGTTGGGGATCTACGTTATTGATCGATCTGCTAGAAATAGAAGCCAAATTTTCGTGAAATAAAACTACATCATCCTAAGCAATGGAGACGTTGGCTAATGTAATTCCAGAAATACTATAGGAATGATACGATCATGACCGGAATGACTCTGACCAAAAGTCCACTGAATCTGGGATGACTTGCAACAAAACAACAGCAGCAACAGCAGTGGCAGCGTCAGCATCAGCAGCATCAGCATCAGTATCAGTAGCAGCAACATCATCAGCAGCAGCAGGAGCAGCAGGAGCAGCAGCCGGTCTGACTAAACAGCAGTATCCTGGTTTGCATTTTTTAGCTGTTTATAGCTGTTCATTTTTTTGTGTTCATAATTCTGTACAAATATTGGTATATATATATATATATATATATAGAGTTTATAGGAGTATAGGGTCTTTTTTGTAGTGATAGGGATAATCCTACATCTAGAGTTGATTATTCAAGTGATTAAGTCATAGTACAAATACTGAAGGAAAAGTGAATCAAAGCCCGCACTTCATAGTAACGAAATGTTTGTAAATAGCAGAAGCAAGACGTTATAAACGTACGAAAGGCGGCGAGCAGGCAGAATCGTTAGCACGCCGGGCGAACTGCTTAGCGGTATTTCGTCTGTCTTAACGCTCTGAGTTCAAATTCCGCCGAGCTCAACTTTGCCTTTCATCCTTTCGGGGTCGATAAATTAAGTACCAGTCAAGTACTGGGGTCGATGAAATCAACTAGTTCCCTCACCCCTTCCTCAGATAAAAAAATTTCAGGCCTCGTGCCTTTAGTAGAAAAGATTACAGACATAATCACTATGTGGTACCAATGTACAGCCAGGCGGGTCAGGCGCGCCAAAGAAAGTTGAAGGTGACTCGGATACGGTGACTTGTGTGTATGCAATGTTATACCATAGGCTCTTGAGTCCTTGATCATTTCGTACGATTACCATTGTAATATATACAGCGTGCTTTGAGCATGGTTTCAGACTTGGTTGAGACCGTTCCTTTTCAAATCTGACCACATTTTCGAAGTTATTTCCCACATTTGCTTGTTCAAACAAAAACCATTAATGGACCAGTAGTATATATTTTTTGTCTAATCGCTACTGTGGTTGGCTGTTATGGTTGAGATAATGACAACTACCTTTTTATTATCAACGTAAATTTCCTGTTAGCCGGCGTTTAACCTTTAATGAGGCTTGCTGCAGAAATTACAGAGTTAGAAGAAATTAGAGTGGGTAGGGAATGAAAGAGAGAAAATTGTAGAAATTGGTTTAGAAACAGAATTGAATGATTAAGCAGAGAAACCGCAAAGAAAATTGCAAACCGAAATTTATATTAATTTAATTATAATTAATTATGGACAATCTCTTTTTTTTTTTCTCGCTTGCAATAATTACATTTTTATATAAATGTTTTGATATTTTTGCTCTTTGAGTAGGATGTTGTTGTTGTTGTTGATGATGATGATGATGATAACGACGACGCCGCGAATGATTACGTTGAAAGTAAGAACAATTTCTCACTTCAACGAATGTCCAATTTAGGAAGGTGGGCAGTCGATTTCATTGACAGCTCTCTCTCTCACTCTGTCTCTCATATATAAATACACACACGCACGCAAAGCCCCACTCACAGGAGTTGACTATAATAAACTGATAAATTGGTAAAATTAGCAACTACAGTATTCTTAGTTATTTCAATAGCTGTTTCTGTTGACTCATCAGCTGCAAAATAACAGATGCAAATATAGTTCTGTGCTTAGCTTCGCAATGGTGAGATTCACATTCGATATCGCATCGCCGTACCTTTGGTCAATTTCTTTTTATTGTATGTGTGTGGGTAAACCCTATCATTGTGAGTAGAAATGAGACGACGGAAACCGCGTGGAAGCAAATAGGATGGGTTGTAAGTCTCTCATTGGTAGATTTACATGTCAGCTGATTTTACCCCACCGCCACCATAACCACCATAATCAGAACCACTACCATCTCAACCATAACTGCCCACTCTCTTTTATCGTTTTCAGTTCAAATCCTTTCAACTTTGTCTTTCATCATATCAGAGTCGATAAAATAAAGTAACCACTCAAGTACTGAGGTCGATGGTATCGGCTAACTCGCCCCCATCAGAATTGCTCCTAAATCAGAAGCTGCTTTTATTAGTAGCGAGGACGTTGGATTGACAGAATAGAGAGCCGGATAAAATGCTTTGCAGTATTTGTTACGGTCCTTTATGTTCTGAGTTCAAATCCTGTCGAGTTACACTTTGCCTTTCGGTTCTTTGGGGTTGATAAAATAAAGTACTAGACTACTAGCGACTAAAATCTTCTCCTTAAAACTGCTGGCCTTGTGCCTAAATTAGAAATCATTATCGTTATTATTAAGACGGCGAGCTAGCATAGCTTTCAGAGTGTCGAACAAAATGCTTAGCGGCATTTCGTACGGCTTTACATCTTGAGTTCAAATTCCACATAGGTTGACTTTACCTTTTATCCTTTCGAGGTCGATAAAGTAAGTGCCAGTTGAGCACTGGGAGAGCAACTAGCCTCTCATCCCAAATTTCCGGCTTTTGTGCCTATGTTAGAAAGAATTATAAAGGCTGACAGTTTGTTACTGCACCGGACAAAACGCTTAACGGCATTTCTTCCAACTCTTTACATTCTGAGTTCAAATTCCGCTCAGGTCAACTTTGTCTTTCATTCTTTCGGTGTCGATAAAATAAGCATCAGCTGAGCACAAGAAGTGATATAACTTTCCTCGCCCTCCTTTTAAAATTGCTGCACTTGTGCCAAAATTAGAAAGGATTGATAAGAAGATGAGCTAGCGGAGTTCTTAAAGCGTCGAACTAATTGCTTTGCGGTATTTCTTGCTGCTCTTTATGTTCTGTGTTCGAAAACCACCAAGGCCAACTTTGCCTTATGTCTCTACATGGTCGATAAAATAAAATAAACTACCAGTTAATTGTATCAGGGTCGATGCTATCGACTAAACCTCACTCCCTCAAAACTGCTGGTCTCGTGCCTAAATTAGAAACCAGTAGTATTGTAAGTAGTGGTACTAGCAGTAATAGTAGTAGCAACAATGTTTGTTGTTGTAGCTGTTGGCATTATAGGCGAGTCTTTTAAGAAAACAGTTGTAATTTCCTGTTTTTGACGAAATTGTCAAATACGTTCAATTTCTGTTAAAGGTTGATAATAAGCTAGAAACGAAAGTCGTTACTGTAGACATTGGTGATACACTATTGTTGTTGTTGTTGTAGATATTGTTGCAGTCGTCATTTGTTGTTGTTGTTCGAAGTGATACTAGTGGTGGTGGTGCCGGTGTCTATGGTAGCGATGGCTTTGTATTGTTAGTAGTTGTTTATAAACTCAAATGCTGCAGTCAGTTTATTTGATGTCTGTCTATCTCAGTCGGAAGATTCGTGTCGTTGTTCATTTAAAATTGCCACGTTTATGATATTTTTTTTCTATTTACATAGGTGAGAATATTGGTGGGTGTGATGGTGGTGGTCGCAGTAGTAGTAGTAGTAGTAGTAGTAGCTTTGGTGGTGGTTGTGGTGGTGGCGTAGACGGTGGTGGTGGTGGTAGTTGTAGTAGTAGTAGTAACTTTACTGCGATCAGCGGACGTGTGTCGATAGGATTGTAGTACAGTAAACCGAATGTTTAGCTGTCTGTATTTGGGAACTAGTGTTGTGCAGAGCTGTAGTCACGATAACTGGAATCAACTCCCGAAAACTCAAATCATCTAGCTGTATGTAAAGGGTAACGATCTCCTTCGGTCACGAATGACCATGGGATGCACATAGAAAAGTTCCCCTCCAAGGCACGAGTCTGGTCAAGGTTGATTGTGAAAGGCCAGCCTCCTCTCTCCACGCCACCGATGTTATCCAAAGGAAAGGCAAAGGCCATGATACAGCTTGGCACCAATGACGTTGCAACCCATTTCTACAGCTGAATGAACTGGAGCAACGTGAAATAAAGTGTCTTGCTCAAGAACACAACACAGATCCAAGTCCAGGAATCGAACTCACTACCTCATGATTGTGAGCCCGACGCTCTAACCATTCAACCATGCGTATGAAGGTACTATATAACAGTGCAGTAACTCATCACTATCAGTAGTTAGGAGATGCGTTGAATTTAAGAAATGTTTCATTAACTTGTACCGCTGAATACACGTTTTCAATTCATATTATTGATATTGGCCATTATCGAAACAACGAACATTTCTATATTCAATCCCATCTTTACTGCTCCAAAATGAATAGAAAGAGAGATATAAAACTTGACATACAATTAAACTTTAGTACTTCAAGACTTTAGGTGACAAAATCTATCAATCAGCGGCTGCCAGTTTGAAACAGTCTGATACTCAGAATGTGCAGTGTCTGTTGCATTTTTAATAATAATAATAATAATAATAATAATAATAATAATGATAATGATAATGATAATAATGATAATGATAATAATAATAATAATAATAATAATAATAATAATAATAATAATAATAATAATAATACCTTAGGAATGAAAGCCCAGGTTCGAAATTTCGCCAGCACTCCTTTAACTTGAAATTCTCGTTCGAATCCATTGTGTCCACAAGGTATTGGAGAGAGTTCCGAGTGTAAAGTGCCTTGAAGGCACGGATCCCGCCTTGGTCCATAGGCTGGATGAAGGAGGTGGTGTTGACAGGAAGAAACTCGACTTCGACTCCCTGTGATTCAAATCCAATGAGTGACCACCAGCATTATCCATAGCAAACAATATCTTGAATTCCATGCAAACATTTTGGAGATATTCGTTGGCTTGGGAGATGAAGCATTGGTGGAATCGATTAAAAATTAGACTTTTAGTAATCCAGGCATTGGTGGTGTGCATCCAGTGGACAGGAAGCAGGGTTTTATTCTTATTTTTGAAGGCCGTCGGGTTCACGGACTTGTTGATAAGTCCTGGTTTCATCATGAAGCCAGCAGCATTGCCACACGTAATTAGCATCACTCTATCCTTCTGTGCCTTAAATTCTGGGGCTCTGACTTCGTCCTTCATTATGCAAGCTCTGGAAGGCATCTTCTTCCAGAACAAGCCAGTCTCGTCCATACTGGAAACCTGTTCCGGCTTGTATACCATCGAGGTACTTCTCGGCGGCTTCTTTGTCGGTTGATGCTGTGTCTCCATGCAGGGAAACACTTAATTTTAAACCGTTTATGGAAACGGTCAAACCATCCCTTGCAGTTTTGATAAACTTCGGACTCCGGTGCTGTCAATGGTCTTGCTTGCGGTTCTTCGGTGCCTTCTATTTCGTCTCCTCCGTCGAACTGCTGGTATAAATTCCGCATTTTCTCGTGGACGATGTTACCGCTCAAGGTGGTGCTTTTCTTTTTGCAGTCACTTATCCACAATGCCAAGACAGATTCCATCCTGATGAAATGTTTATTTCTCATTATCGTTATCTTTTTGGCACTTTCATAGAAACTTACAGTTACAGTAGTCCTGATCGCCACCTCGTTCTTCTTTATGTAGTGTATGGTGCTTTCCATAACAACGTAATAGCGACCTACTGTAGCATAACATTTACCTTCCGAGAACATATTCAGCAGTTATTCTTTCTCATGGAGCGTGATAACCTAGGTTCACTGCCAAAAGCCTTAGAAGGTATAGGGCATTTGGGCAGCCTTTAATAACATGCTGGGAAAAACACAGCACTCAACAAAATACTAGAGATAGCTACTGGACGTAGATCCCCCCACCTCACCCCCCAAAAAAAACATTAAAAAAATTTTCATTGCGTCTAATATGCGCATAGCACCAATGGGAGATTGAACAGAAATTTAAAATAATCATAATTTTGAAAAAAATTTGTTTGTGTTATTACGAGATACAATCTATATAATAATAATAATAATAATAATAATAATAATAATAATAATAATAATAATAACAATAAGAAGAAGAAGAGAGAGAGAGGGACCAGCAAGTAACCTAATTTCAATGAGGCTATATTAGCTCGCGACCTTAAAAATTGTCCTGTTGAAATAAACAATGTAAATGATCAAATGTAGCGATGATTAAAAAAAAAACGCTGGTATAAAACTAACGTTTCGTCTCATATATTGTATATATCTTTGATCTGTCATCCCTAGCCCAAGTAATACTGGTGCGATACACTATATATATATATATATATATATATATGTATATATATACTTTCACTACAATGAGAGGCTGTTGTTGTTGAAAGACAACTACAGCGAAAGAAGGAGAGAGAGTGTGTATGTGTGGAATATAGATAGATGTCGCTATACTAATTAGCAAGCTTTGATTGAAAGCAGGAATAAGAAATACAAGATACAGTGGACTTGTATCTAAAAGGAAAAAAAACAACAACGTAATGCACGGCTTTTCTAATCGGAGAGACTTTCAGCTGCGAAGGAGCGTCTAGTAAACCGGTAAATACGGTATATTATCATTAATTACTTAGCCTTAAAAAGTGTGAGAAAGTATATATTACCATAAAAAAGCCATAAAAATCGCGGACGATATTTACGATTCCGCGAATATGTGGTGGTTTCCGTGAACAATTATTAGTTCTGCGAATGCCGAACTGCGAATAAGCGGAGGTACACTGTATGTATGTATGTATATATATATATATATATTATCTTTCTTATACCTTATAAAATTGAAGTGGTAAGTTGGGCTATCATTTGATAAAATGAGAAGGGTGCAACTAGAATAGTGTGAGGGGAAACATAGTGGCATAGATAGTGTGGCTGGCATCAGGGAAGGGGAGGACAGAGTTGTGTAAGCAACAAATTTGGAGTGGCAGTGGGGTAGTAACGTTAATACAGTTGTCATTCGCAGATACACCCGCGTGCTTTCAGTCTCTTTCTCTCTCACCTGCGTCTCTTTCTCTCTGTCTTCGCTCTCTTTTCCTGTCTCTCACTCTCTGTCTGTTTGTCTGTCTGTCTGTCTGTCTCTCGCTGTAACACACACACACACACATACACACACTCACAAATCTATAGGCAATTATTTGACAACGTTTAAACCGAAAATATCCGGAAATAATCAAAGTATTCTTTTTTTGCCATTTATGAACAGACGATAAAGAAGTTCTCGTCTGTTAAATACTTAGAGTTAATTAATTTTTCCTTTCATGAAGATGACGTTTCAAGTCAACATTGAAGGTGAAGTACCTTCTTAATTTCGTTTTTATTATTCACAAAATTATAATCACTCATTCATCTATCGCAAAGTTAAAAAGACAGATTTCTAAAGGGGGAATTGCTATCATTTACTATCTTATCCTTTATGGTGCTGTAATTTTCCGTCACGTTCTGTTAACAAAACCATCAAAAGCTTAAACTGAAGGTGAAGTCCCTTACTGGATTTATTGAAAAATATTCAACAATTACATTAATTTATTAATTCACTCCTTTAATAAAGTCATGGGAGATGGTAATTGTATGTTCAGAGCTGTGTCACTCTTGCTCAAAAACAACAGAAATTACCGAACTCTTCGGGAAGAGTCCGTACGATAATATGCAAATGAAAGTATTTTCATTCTTTTATTCCTAATAGTACAATGTAGGAATACCAAGCGTATATGAGTAGGGATGGAACATACAGCGGTAATGTTGAATTAGCTGCCATTAGTGAATTGTACAATGCTGCAATTCAGGTTCATCACAAAAATGGCGATGAAATTATTCTTCTTCTGTTCACCGTTTGCGGGCGAACAGTTACAGAAAGGAAGATTTCAGTGTTATATAGTGACGAAATTAACAACTGCAACTACGATGCTCTCTTTCCCATAAACAATCATGAACACGAAAGAAATGTAGGAGGAAATGAAATATCACAAGACAATAAAAAAGACGAAAGAATGAGAATTCAAACACTCAATATGAAAATTGTAGAAGAAAGTAAAACCATCGGTAAGTAAGGTAGCAAAAAGTGAGGGAATACGAGAGGAGGACAAGAAAACAAGGTGATAAAGATAGGGAAATAAGATTGCAGAGAAAGAAGAAAATTATAGAAATATAAAAGTAGAAAAAAATTAAAAAAAGACAAAGAAATACGTTTGCAAAAAAGGAGAGAAAAAGGTAGAATAAAAAGAGAACAAGAAAGTGAAAGCGACCGAAAAATACGACTAAAAAGGAGAAAGCTTTCCAGAGAAAATCAGCAGAAAAAGTATAGACGATTTCAATGGCAAAACATGTGAAAAGTGTGGTGCTAGGAAGTGGGACAAGGAATCATTAGGTATGTGTTCTAAAGGTAGAGCCCATTTAGCAATAATTGAGCCTTCAGAACTTATAAAACATCTTCTTTTGGGTACCATTTCAAAATCAAATACTTTCTTAAAAATATTCGAGCATACAATAGTGCTTTTCAATTGACTTTATTTGGGGCAAAAATTATTAGGAAAAGTGGATTTATGCCGACTTTTAAAGTGCAAGGACAAATTTATCACAGAATTGGCTCTCTTAAGCCTTTACAGAATAAAGATCCACAATTTTTACAAATATATTTTATAGGTGACATCAAAAGGAAGAACAGTGCCGCAACAAGCATTGTCCAAGTACAAGATTAGAACTTATTTTAAGCTGCAAGTAATGCTTCACGAGAAGAATTCTTATGTGAGAAGCTTTCAGTATGCTTTAGAATATACTTCAACTGCGGAGTTTCAAGTTGTCATCGATGCTGACAAAAGACCAGCCGGAGAATATGTCTGCCGATTCAATGTTCCTGAGTGTAATGAAGTGGCTATTATTACATTTATTTCCAAATTCCCTAATAGTAGTAATTATTATCTAAATTTAATATTACTAATTTACATTCCACCTTAACGCGTATCATTAATATAATTAAGACTAATCTGTAAATTTCCTTCCCCCTACTATAAATTTCACATATGAGCATTTTATCCCTTAAGTCGTAAAATAACTATAAAAGTTTTTCTTTGTTATAAGATATTTTTTCCCTTGCTCCTTTATTTATAAATATAGCGTATTAACTCTGTTTTCTATATTATTTCTTTCCATTTCGGCGAACTGGCAGAATCGTTAGCACTCTGGGTGAAATGCTTAGCGGTATTTCTGAGTTCAAATTCCGCTGAGGTCGACTTTGCCTTTCATCCTTTCGGGGTCGATTAAATAAGTACCAATTACGCAGTGGGGTCGATGTAATCGACTTAATCCCTTTGTTTGTCCCCTGTGTGCTTAGCCCCCTGTGGGCAATAATAAAATATATATTATTTCTCTAGGCGCAAGGCCCGAAATTTTTGGGGAAGGGAACAGTCAATGAGATCGAACCCAGCAAGCAACTGGTACTCAATTTATCGACCCGAAAGGATGAAAGGCTAATTCAACCTCGCGGAATTTGAACTCAGAACGTAAAGACAGACGAAATAGAGCTAAGCATTTCGCCCGGCGTGCTAACGTTTCTTATTTCTTTCCTACCCACAAGGGGCTACACACAGAGGGGACAAACAAGGACAGACAGACGGATTATGTTGATTACATAGACCCCAGTGCGTAACTGGTACTTAATTTATCGACCCCGAAAGGATGAGAGGCAAAGTCGAGCTCGTGGAATTTGAACTCAGAACGTAAAGGCAGACGAAATACCGCTAAGCATTTCGCCCGGCGTGCTAACGTTTCTGCCAACTCACCGCCTTTTATTTATTACATATTACATTATCGTTAACGATACTTAGATAAATAGAACGCTACTTATTAAAAAAAAAATATGACCAATACTGTATTTGTATTTTTTATTTTCATTGAACTCTATTTGAACATAAGCAAACTTTTGAGCTTGAATCTCAGTAGTAACATATTTTTGCACAAATATATATACATATAAGTATTTATATATATGTACTAGGTTCTTGTATATCCATATAATTATTTGCATGCGATTTCTTCACAGATACTTATATGTATTTATGTATGAACGAGAAAATGTATGTAGGTATATGCGCAAGATGTGATTATTGCTGTGCCCATTTATTCTTTATTCTTTATCTTTGTATATATATGCTTTTATGTATTTCTATACGTATGAATATTTGAACGTATTTATATTTATGAATGCAATCAAAAATATATATATTTTTACCTATAATACTATCCATTTAATTTTTATTTTTCCTTACATATTTATACACCCTTATTACTTAAATTTTTATAAATATATTTAACCTTATATTAATTTGATACTCAAATATACGGTTTATTACTATATATTACTTTTCTTTATACCTTTAATGTTTACCCAAAGCAGATTATATTATTTTTTATATTTACTCTCTAAATATATTACATTTCCCCTCTTTATAATGTTTATACCAAATTTTTCAATAAAATAATACTCAGTTAATCGAAATACGCCACACACTTAACACATAATAATATAAAAATGTAATAGTATATCTCTTTTCTACGTCCGACGAGATTCAACTGTTTCTTTTACTCTTATACTTCTTTCAGTCATTTGACTGTGGCCATGCTGGAGCACCGCCTTTTTTTAATCGAGCAAATCGACCCCAGGACTTATTCTTTGGAAGCTTGCACTTATTCTATCGGTCTCTTTTGCCGAACCACTAAGTTACGGGGACGTAAACATACCATCATCGGTTGTCAAGCGATGTTGGGGGCGGTATGAACCAGACACACAAACGTATACACACACACACACACACACACACACACACACACACACACATATATATATATACATATATACGACGGGCTTCTTTCAGTTTCCGTCTACCAAATTCACTCACAAGGATTTGGTTGTCCCGAGTCTATAGCAGAAGACACTTGCCAAAGGTGCCGCGCAGTGGGACTGAACCTGGGATCATGTAGTTGATAAGTAAGCTACTTCATTTCATTTTATGTGCCATAAAAGCAGTATACAGTGTAGCTGCGGGCTGGACAAACACATTAATGAATGAAAATGAAAGAAAATGAATAGATGAGAGACGAAACCCAACAGCTGCTGATT
>NC_068982.1:116610756-116611534 GCF_001194135.2 Octopus bimaculoides
GGACAAATAGTCTTTCAGTTCTTTTTCTATAGTTAGTTTTGGGAAGACGGTGATGGTGTCAAGAATTTTAGAGTAAGTTCTAACCATTACCGTCCTCTCCTCCATATCTTTTAACCACTGCTTGGGTGGGATAATTTCCCACTCCAAGACGGGTTCTTCTTTTTAAGTTCCTTCTCTTAAGTCCAAAAAAAAAAAACAGTTCACAAAAGCAGTCCACCAAAAATTAGAACCGAATAAAAATAGAAGACAAACAAAAAAAAAAAGGGAAGGAAAAAAAACTGAAATTAAAATAATGAGAAAAAGAAGAAGGAACCGAAATTTAGAAAGAAAGAAAAAAATGGAAGAAGGGAAAAATAAAAATAAAACAATGCACACAAATAGAACAGACAGGGAATCCTTGGCTCTGCATTATACTTTAACCAGGTAAATCCAATAGTCAGGGTTCTTCTCGATTGTACTCCAGTTAGGTAATCTCCACAGGGTAAACTCCTCAGGGTACAATTTTTTCTGGCGAAATACGCCCACCAGAATGTATAAGTTATTTGGCGAAAAAACGTCACACAGAATTTTACTCAAAAAAGTTTTCAAAAATTTCTCAGTCCATCGTTATGGCGACAAGAACACGCCCACCAATAACGACGAACGAGGAAGACAATATTTTTGTTCGCTAAAGCGAGCAACAATTTAAAGCCGTCAAAAACAGACTAAATTGCCCCAGGGCTAGGCAGAAATTTACTGAAAAAAGAAAACACACAATAAATTCCCACCCAGCTCGGAG
>NC_068982.1:116611544-116611806 GCF_001194135.2 Octopus bimaculoides
CACACACACACACACACACACACACACACACACACATATATATGTATATAATGTGGCACTCCGTCGGTTACGACGACGAGGGTTCCAATTGATCCGACCAACGGAACAGCCTGTTCGTGAAATTAACGTGCAAGTGGCTGAATACTACACAAACACGTGTACCCTTAACGTAGTTCTCGGGGAGATTCAGCGTGACACAGAGTGTGACAAGGCCGGGGATTCGAAATACAAGTACAACAGAAACAGGAAGAAAGAATGAGAA
>NC_068982.1:116611816-116612289 GCF_001194135.2 Octopus bimaculoides
TAAATTCAATTTATCAAAAATAAAAATTAAATTAAGTCTCACAGTATAAAAAATATAAATATATAGTTTTAGAGAAAAGAACCAAAGTTCATGAACTCATCCATGGAAATCCACAGGCACATAGAAAAATTAATAAATAAATGCATGATAAATAAGTATAATATAATACAAAGTAAAAATCATAAGATAATGATAATAAAACGACTACACGTGTTTCAAATAGAAAATAAAATATATTCAAATCAATTCTATTAAAAAATATAGCTAATCTTCAGGTCAAAATACAACAACAATAATAATAATAAAAAGAATGTATATATCAACCAACAATAAATAACAAATGAATGTATATAAAAATACTTATTATATTAAGATAGAAAAATGTTAAACAATATTAATAAAAATATCAAAAATTATAAACGTGCCATAATTAACTTTACGTTTATTATAATATAAACTAACAAATATTATAT
>NC_068982.1:116612975-116619942 GCF_001194135.2 Octopus bimaculoides
TTAGTCTACATATAATTTAATTTAGTTGTTAATTTTGTAGAACACTGTTTTAGAAATACTTTTTGGACATCAGCGCTAACGTCAGAAATTCCGACATATTTGAGGCCAAATCTGGTGAAGTGGTTTTCAATTATACATTTCCTTTAGATCTTTTAAGTTCTGAAAGTACATCCATCTTCAGGTAATTGTTGAAAATAGAAAAGCATTCGTAATAAAAAGAAATAAAGGTGATACATTAAATCAAAGTGGATGGTTTACATTGTTCGGAAATACAAAGAATATTTGGTTTGTCTTAATGCCAGTGTAGGTAGCAGACGTTTGTACGGAAACGAGAGGCAGACATCAGTAAAAGACTCTAGCTTACTCAATATACATTAGCTCTGAAATTAAAAGATCAATCATTAATTTTCAAAAATCTCTGATGTTAAAATCAAACTTGCTTTGAGATACGTATTTCCAAAGAAAAAAAGAAAAAAGAAAGAGAACTTTTCTCATCTATCTATCTATCTATCTATCTATCTATCTATCTATCTATCTATCTCCATACCTGTGTATTTGTTAACCTATTTCTCAGTCTGTCTGTCTTTCTCGCTGTTTGCCTATCTATATGTATATATATATCTATATCTATATATATGTGTGTGTGTATGTATGTATGTATATGCATACAAAATGAAGATGACTGTCCACTCGTGAACGACGGAGACCATCAGTTACCATGAAGAGCATTGTGCACTGACCAATTTATTCTTTACAGTTGTGGCTTCTTTGGCGACAAATGATCCCTGCTCTTGATAAACATATACGCTCGAAGATCAAGCGTCCCCAGTCCATTACATTAGTGGTATATTCTCGAGCAGATCGCTTAAATTTCTCATGAAAAATGCGTTATTTCTTTCGAAAAATTCACTTCTTCCTTTACTTGTTTCTTCCATTGGTGACGATGACAAACACTGCTTTCTCAGTTAACCAGCCATTTTGCGCAGGCCTTTAGCGAGGAATTAACACAATCCTTAGAGTGTAGTCTTGGTTTCCGCCGGAGGAGCCTCTCACAAACAAATCGCCATTTGGAATCTGCTTAGGGATCTTCTGATCATTCATTCGAAGAAGGTATCCAGTCAAACGTAAACGGTGACTGTGCACCATCATTTCAATATTCTGGACGTCGGCTTCTTTCAAAACCACACTGCCTGGAGCCCGCAAGAATAAGCCAACATTCGGAATGTGTCTCAGACAATTCCGTTGGAAGTATTCAAGGACCCTTGCATGATGCCTATAAAACATCCATGTTTCATACAAGTAAAGAAGCGACGTCAGCATACACGCACGGTACGTAGTAATTCTTGTTCGCCTTGTGGTGCCATGTTGGGACCAAACACGAAATTCAAGAGCCCTATAGAAATCAGTTGCTCTCTGAATGCTTAAAGGTATTTCATGATTAAGGAAAAAGAACGATTCAGTGTGCTGCCCACGTAGAGAAGCATGTCTACCGCTTCCACTACTGTTCCTTCAGCTTAGATGATTTCACATATGAGTCTCCTGGTGCAGACTGGAGCATTACAACAGTCTTGTCTAGGCTAATGGTGATTTCAAATATCTTGCAAGGTGTAGAAATATGATCAATGATAATTTGTATATCTTCAACTGTATGAACAACGAAGTCGCAATCATCTGCATAAAGGAGGTCATCAATAAGAGACTGAAAAAGTTTTGAACTGGCAGTAAACAACGCAAGTTGAAGAGACGACCAGAAGACCGGTACCGCACATATATCCTTACATATATACACACGTACATACGTAATACACATACATAACACACACACACACGATTTCGATTCTCGGAACGGGATACGTTCGACATCTGATCTATGGCACACCAATGCCATAAATTTACATATAAAATAAGATCATATACTTAATGTATATGCTTCATGTATTTTCCAGTGGCTACAATAGCGTGGTGGAGTATATACACTCTCTAAGCGACAGGTGTTAAAACTACCCAGACTCAGGTAACTGACAGGCGAGTTAACCGACCTGCTTTTATTTCATGTAAATTTTCTCTTAGTTATGCAGTTTCCGGGCATGCCGGCACATGGTTTCACAGGCCATGGGCATATAAGTTGTATGTGTATATGTATGTATGAATTATTCTCGACTTTGCCTGTTTCGTCATATTTATTTGATTACATACATATGTAATACAGTACTCACATTCTCATCTCTTTGCGTACTAATGAATTATTTTTCTCTGCAATGGTTTCTACTTCGCATTTTTTTATTCACTCTTCTTCACCATTCATATGTATTTTCATTAACTGTTCTCCTCTTTCACTACCTTCTCACTCAAGCGACGATTTCTTCCCATGTTCCTATTAGACATACTTATAGCACATCTTTTTCTATTTAATATCTATTATAGTCACCAACAATCTTTGTCGCTGTCGGCAAAACTTTGAAGTCACAGTCCCTTTGTATGTCGTTTAAATAAAATATTAAAGTTCTACAACTGTATTGAGTCCTTTGGTAGTTTATGTTATCTGGTGCTTTTAATGCTTCTTACAAACACACATGTCAGGTTATTGATTTAAATAAATTTATTAAAAGCGTGTTTTATTATTTCAGTTTTCATTTGATTACACGTTCCGTATATATTTATTGTCATTCTATGCAGGGAAATTTGTTAGGATTTTAGAAATAACAGATACATATAGTTATATATAGAATTCCGCAAACAATAACAGATACATATAGTTATTGTTTGCGGGTATGTATATACCATGTAAGTATGCATGTAGTTCATGTAGTGTACAATTAGTATGCATGGAATATGTTTACATAAAACACTAGTGATGTGTAAGGACATAAATCACTGTGTTTATTTCTATTAATATCTTGGCTACTTTAAATGCAAACCGACCGACATACAATCACCTATATAAATTCTATATTCAGTGTTATAATGAAATTTCGGCGCTCCTTTCTGAGTACCTTGAAAGTGAAACAATTCTGAAGAAAAGTAATTCTCTCTCTCTCTCTCTCTCTCTCTCTCTCTCTCTCTCTCTCTCTCACACACACACACACACACACACACACACACACACACACATATATGATGGATTCTCCCATCGTAGACGACGTATGAGCATTCAGCCTCTGCTGAACGACCTGCACGAATGACTTATAGTGATCAAATGTTCGGGCTCACTCTCTCCATCAAATCGGCAGGTGCATATATATATATATATATATATATATATAGTAATTACATTACCTCGTACATTCACAGTGTTAGTGTCGATGCAAGTTGTATCTATATATTTTTACCCAAAATTGTATATAAAGGACAAGTAAACGTATTGTTTTTATATACAATATCTTTGTAGACATAAAGAGGTATTAGCCTGATTAACATATTAGGATTTCATTAGCAAGCGAGAACTCGTGTTTATTGCCCCTGGAGGCATAGCTTAAGGGCTTATAACAGTAAGAGCAGAAATAATGTTAAACAGACAGATCTGCTTATAGAGCACATTGTTGGTTCTTAGTGCATATAATATATTATTTTTGCATTATCTGTGTTTTGTTTGAATGTTATTTTGTACTCCAGAAATATTTATACATTTTAGCCTACATTACATGCATAGGTAGATGTAGATGTAAGATTAAAACTAATCCAAATGATTCCATTTTTTCTGTTCACGAAGATATTGTATACAGAGACAAGGTACTTAACATGAATCTTTTAGTACTTCTCTCATTTTTTTTCTTATCACATTTATACAGTTCTATAGTTAGAACTAACAAAGCATATACTCCTCCAGTCATAATGGCACGGTGTATTCTGCTTATTCTAAACTTAGGAAAATTTACTAAGCAGAAGATAATGTAACTATTAAACAAAGACATTCCTGCATTCCAGACTTCCAGCATTACGCACAAACCAAAAATAGTTCTAGATATGGCACATATACTTCGCAAGACACTTTCAAGTTAAATTTCACAACCAACTCAAACAGTACACAAATCATACCCTATATTGCAACACCCAATAATATATTTGAGTGATCCGTGTAAATCTTCGTTAAAATTACACCCGTAGTGAAGAGAAAAGGATTATTAGATTTAATCATTCACTCCTTTTAAGAAAAGCAAAGAAGAAAATTTAGAACCGTAAATCAATCAAAAATTGATTGGGGCTAGTGGTGAGGAGTGACATTTGGTGTTTGCCAAAATGGTGACGACTCTAAACAAGCTTTCATTCTTATCAGAATTCCTCAGAGAAGTGCAGCTTTACTAGTTTTTTCCAATTCCTTGATAACTGGAAAATATAAAGATAGAAATAATACATTTCTAAATCTCTCAGAGAGATTTATGCAGTAGCAGCACGATAAAGTGATAAGTATGTTGTCAACTTAATGTGACAGTCCCAATGAAAGGGAAGAATACTACTGCTATTTAGCCATGCTACTCCGGACTGATGATGAGCAATGACTCTGAAACTAGTCTCTGGATGCTGGCTTTGCCGGGCGGAGGTGCTTATCTCCACTTTGAAAACATAAGGACACAAGAAATGTGTCAAGTCCAACAGGAAACGGTGTTTTCTAGGGCTAAATAACAGTAGCATTCTTTTCTTTCATGGGACTGTCACATTAAGTTGACAACATACTATCACTTTATCGTGCTGCTACTGCATAAATCTCTCTGAGAGATTTAGAAATGTATTATTTCTATCTTTATATTTTCCAGTTATCAAGGAATTGGAAAAAACTAGTAAAACTGCACTTCTCTGAGGAATTCTGATAAGAATGAAAGCTTGTTTAGAGTCGTCACCATATTGGCAAACACCAAATGTCACTCCTCACCACTAGCCCCAATCAATTTTTGATTGATTTACGGTTCTAAATTTTCTTCTTTGCTTTTCTTAAAAGGAGTGAATGATTAAATCTAATAATCCTTTTCTCTTCACTACGGGTGTAATTTTAACGAAGACAACATACTATCACTTTATCGTGCTGATACTGCATAAATCTCTCTTAGAGATTTAGAAATGTATTATTTCTATTTTAAAAAAATCAGTGAATGTATTTCACTTGAAATATATATGTTTTCAAAGGCGGATAGGCATCGACAGCTAGCAAGCCATACTACCCCAGACTGACGATAAGCAATGACTGAAAACATAAGGATACAAGAAATGTGTCAAGTCCAGCAGGAAACGATGTTTCCTAGAGGTAAATAACAGTCGCAGTCTCCCCTTTCATAGGACTGTCACATTAAGTTGACAACATACTATCACTTTATCGTACCGGGCTAACATAGTTGTTCCTCGTCATACTGGAAATATCAGCCAAACCAACTTCCCTAACTACATTCTACTACATTATCTTCTCCCCAAACTTCGTATACTGGTGTAATTTCTCACGCTGAACACTGTTTACTTTCAATATTTTTGACAAAATTTGGTATTTTAGATGTTATTTCGTGTTAAAGTTGTATTTTGGTAATTTTAACCAATCGACGACGTGTTTTAGCTGAAGAAAGCTCCCACTGTTTGCGATAGTAATCGAAGAGCAACAACCTCCAGGTCATCTCTACTAAATGTCGCCACTCTGTTCCATTTCTTTTTGTTTATTACTTGTGTTGCATATTACACGTTTATTTCTTTTTTTTTTTACTTTTCGATCGCCTCTTTGTACGACTGGTGAAAATGCAAAGAGGCGATCGAAAAGCAATAAGAAAAAAAGCGTTTAATATACAATACATGCAGTAAACAAAAATACAATAGAACAGGGTGGCGACATTTAGTAGAGATGACCTGGAGGTTGTTGCTCTTCGATTACTATCGCAAACAGCAGTAGCTTTCTTCAACTGAATACACGTCGTCGATTGGTTAAAATTACTACCAATATACGACAACTTTAACACGAAATAACTTCTAAAACACAAAATATTGTCAAAAATGTCGAAAGTAAACCATGTTCAGCGTGAGAAATTGCATCGGTATACGAAGTTTCAAACTGTTTAGTTAAAAAAATAAAAATAAAATCTGTGAGCGAAACTGAAGATATCATACATATATACATATACATACATACATACTGCTGCAAGTGCAACCTTGCAATGTTGTTGATGCAGTTTCATTCAGAGTCCATCCATTTGGTCATTCTTGAGGTGAACTGAATGAAGTAAATTTTTGTTAGTGTTCTGTGGGGTGTGTGTGTGTGTGTGTGTGTGTGTGTGTGTAGTGTTGTTATTTATAGGTACGTGCTGCTGACCTCAACTTCACCGCAGTCGCTGTCCGAAGTTTGGACTTGGTATAAAATAAGTCAAGGTCGAGATTATTGTTTCTGTAAGACTCATTGTTCGTTTTAATAGTTGTGTGTGTTATGTTTTTGATTTCGAATATAGTGCTTGTATTGAAGGGTTCATGTTTGTTAGCTTGCTCATGATTTGGGTTATACATTGGGTACGGTATTTCTTTTTTTTTTTTTTTATTAATGATGGCTATTAAATATTTTTATATTTAGGTTACGTTGTTCTATTTGTTATACCAAGTTCAATTGTTGCAGGGGCGTTGGCTATCTAGAATTCTCCCTATATCTCTTAAAGGTCCTACCGTGTTTGTGTAAACATCTTAGAGCTTTTCTGTGTCTTGTATTAATGCACCGGCGATATTGCAAGGTTGCTTTTGTAACAGTGAGTAGTCGCTGCATCGTCGACATCGCAAGGCTGCGTTTGCAATATATACTCTAGACAACTTTTACCGTCCAGTGAAGAGTACACCGAATTACCCATCGGAAGAATTTACGGAGCGACTAACAACTAATTGTAGTCACAGACGTTAAATACTGATCGTTATGGTTAGCTATTAACTGGAAATTAATTGAGAGCTAATACGGAATCCGCCCGGATAATATATCCTTCCAAACTCACTTTAATATATATATATATATATATATATA
>NC_068982.1:116620269-116629043 GCF_001194135.2 Octopus bimaculoides
ATAGGTCATTATAATATGCTCTATATAACCATAAAATAAAATATTGTGGATGTACAAACCTCCATATTCATTAACAATGATGATAATAATAATAATAATAATAATAATAATAATAATAATAATAATATATATATATATATATATATATATATGTATATATATATATATAAATGCATGCGCACGCGCACAAACATATCCATGCACATATCTGTGTTTTGAAGCACAAAGGTGCTTTCGTAAACAACGCATAAACAAACTGACGCGCTTATTCATACACGCACACATACACTCGTATATACACACAAACCAAAGGTATCACTACAAAACTAACACATCAACGTCAGTCACGTGAACTGAGTCAGCGTGTTGGTGTAGAAAGTGTATATAGGTGCATATGGATGTATGTAGGAGTAGATGGCTGTACAAGGGTGTGAGCTGTTTCATATCACACGAGAAATGGCCTCCTGCCAGCCCATCTAACTGATGTGCAGAAAAAAATATTAAGGGAAGTTTTACTTTGAAGATCAGCAATAATAAATCGAATTTTTACAAACGACAAGAAATATTTTGCTCACTTCTACTTCATTTTCTCTCATATCTATCTATCTATCTATCTATCTATCTATCTATCTATCTATCTACCCATTTCAATCACAGCTCATCTCATTCTATATCACCCCCTTCCTTTCTCATTCCCCTCTCTTCTCTTTCCAATTAATCTTTATTTGAAATCGTTACGGATTACTCAGAAAGATGTTTCACTTCATATAAGACCTCACTCAAACGAACGATGGCGATCTAAATGAGATGTATTGCGTTCATACTTTTACTTTTACTTCATCTCTTATATACATACTCACACGCACACTCACACATTCGTATGCAGATAGATTTATATATAGATGAATACACACATACACGTATATAAATATATAGGCATACACACATAGATACATACACACTCATATGTATGCATGTGTGTGTAAGAGAAAGAGAGAGAGAGAGAGAGAAGGAGAGAAAGGAAAAACAAGTTTATATGGTTGAAATCACTCATAAATACCTATTATATACTTATATGTGTGTGAATGTATATATACATGAATGTATGCATACATGCATAAACATACATGCATGATGCATGTGTGTACGTATGTATGTATTTATGTATATATATATATGTGTGTGTGTGTGCGTATATATATATATATAAATATATATAGATGAGTGGATCTGTTTGTATGTATGTTTATATATACGCATGTATGTTTATATATGTGTATATTTGTGTGTGTGTGTGTGTGTGTGTGTGTGTGCCTGTGTGTGTATGAGGATAGGATCTGTTAATTTATTTCAACACTTTTGGTAATTTTCTAAAGGTTGCACTTGGCTACTGATTTTCAAAGGATTCTTTTGACTACAACCATAACTTGAACAGAATTAACCAAACAGATAAAAATATTTTCGACAAAAAAAAAAAAAAAAAAAGAAAGAAAAAGAGAAAAAACAACGCAAATATTGGCAAAAACCAAACCTTAATTTAGAAACTTGTATAAGGCTATTAAATTTCCTGTATTTACAGGAAAAAAATTTTTTTTTTCAATAATCGACTATGTGGTGTATGAGCAAAACTGTATTTGATATCAGGATGTTTCTTCATCTTACACAGTATCAAGGGGGAAAAACAATTAAATGGTGAACACAATATTTACTGTAGACTGTATGTATCCTGATAGTGGCTACCATCTAGTTATATCACGTCAACAGTTGAATGTTTGAACGTTGTATCTTTACTTTTATTTATTTATGATTCTCACTAAATAGCTAGCCCAAGCTAAGTCGATTCCATAACTGTTTATAGGTAAATTCTTTCTTGTTAGCGTTTACAAGATATAAGTATCCAGGCCACGTCTTCAGGTTAGATTATGGTTTACCAGGCAATATTTACGGGCAGTAATTATCAAATTGATAACTTCTCAACCACATAGTCTAGGGTTCAGTCTCACTGCGTGGCACCTTGGGAAAGTGTCTTTTACTATAGCCTCGGGCCGACCAAAGCCTTGTGAGTGGATTCGGTAGACGGAAACTGAAAGAAGCCCGTGATATATATATATATATATATATATATATATATGTATTTTTATGTCTGTTTATCACCCCACCATCACTTGACAACCGATGCTGGAGTGTTTATGTCCACGTATCTTAGTGGTTCGGCAAAAGAGACCGATAATATAAGTACTAGGCCTACAAATAATAAAATAATAAGTCCTGGAGTCGATTTGTTCGATTAAAGGTGGTGCTCCAGCATGGCCGCAGTCAAATAACTGAAACAAGTAAAAGAAATAAAAGAGACTGGCTGAGATTATTTAATCTACTGGCTAAAATTATCTAATCAACATGTACCGATAATAATTATCAATATTTACAGCGGCATTTTGTCCGTTCTCATGTTCTGAATTGAAATTCGGCCGAGGTCGACGTCACCTTTCATCCTTTTGGGGTCGTTAAAATAAGTACCAGTCGAGTACTGGATCGATCTAATCGACTTGGCCCATACTCCGAAATTGTTGGCCTTATGCCAAAATTTGAAATCAATATTTACTGACAGTAAGGCACGATCGTTAGTACACCTTTCATCTTTTTCAGGGTCGATAAAATAAGTCCCAGCTGAGCACTGGCGTCAATATAATCGACTTAGCCCCTATCCCAAAATTGCTGGCCTTGTGCCAAAATTTGAAACTAATATTTACAGACAGTAATTATACCGTAAGTATTTACAAGGAATAATTACGTAGTGAACATTTACAGGTAATGAATATTCAGTAAAGTTGATAGCAAGGAAGATACAGCTTGTAAAAGGTATACCGAATAATAGTTGTCTAGACGTTGACTTGTATAATACCAAATATTATTTTTTTTATTACTGATTAATTACTGTTGGATAATCTCTGTCTTTAAATGCTAATTGGATAATTCCTGTTAATATATGTTTACTGGATACTCACTCCTTGCAAATGTTCACTAAATAATTACTGCAGATGTTGACGGAATAATTTCAATTAGTAAAGATTTACTGAATACTCGTCGTCTGTAAATATTTACCAGATAGTTACTGTTGGATTGGATGATTCCAATTAATAAATGCTTAATTTTAATTAATAAACACTGTTTTTGTGGCTGGTTATCTTTAATTCACCCCCAGCCGAGACTCTTGGTAAAGGTATTCCACCGGTGACTATTACATCTTTTGCTTTAATATAGGACTACTTTATCCAAGGTGTCCTTTTTCTGAATGCATTATACTATGTTGCAAAGCGTTGTACTATATTGTAATATATTATACTGTAGCTGTCGACTTAATTACCACTATTATTAACATATTTCGAGGAGGAATGTAATTAGACCATTTTCCTTTATTTGTAAGCTGTATTTATTTCTGCAATTCTCCTTGTGATGAACACAAGGACTCATTGGATAAAGTAGTCCTAGATATACAATATTCGGGAAAAAGGGTGTTGGAACGCTTTTGATCTGGATTGAACTTGGGCTAAAGTAACAACAACAATATAGGACTACTTTATCCAAGGTGTCCGTTTTCTGAAGACGGTATAATGTGGTTTGAGGAAAGAGTGACATATAATTCTATCAGACTCAGCAACAAAGTGGAACCTTATTCGTTCCGGAGAGGCTTAGAGAATATGCGATGGAGAATATGTGTATCATACAAAATAAGTACCTAATTAATACTTCGTGAATTTGTTTGTCTTCTTATATTTTCTTGGCTTTGTGCATCTTACGACTGACAAAGCCTGTCGATTTATCATTCGTAAAATTTACAGACCTAGCAAACAACAATAAAGACACACTTAGAAATTAATTCAAACGACATCCAATTTGCAGAAGTAGACATCCGAACGCCAGCTCCTGCTCATTGAATTGCATTTTGAAATAAAGTGAGTTGATAGCTGATCGGAAGAAGTATAGGTTGGGAATTAATTGTGTATCACAACGTTCCAATTAAGAAAGCTAATTTAACACTTACTATAGTTTGAAGTTCCAAGATTAGATTATAACTAAGTAGCGGATTTAGACTTTTAATTGTCTAAATATCACTTACATTGCAAAACAACATATTCTATATCTGATGATCACCTTTCTTGTACCAGTTATCTATTTAGTCGTTAAAGTAAAAAGAAAATACAATTTTGATTCATATTTACAGTGCAAAGAAATATGTATTTATTTAATTCCTCGCTTCCATACACTATTACATTCGACAAACACTGACTATAAATATCTAATTCATCTTTCTACGCATTTAGACGCCATTTCGAAAACAAAATCATAATCTCATTTTTCGGTTCGTTTTTATGTTCATTGGAATGCTACAGTATATTTGTCTAAGTTTCCCAGTCAATAGTTAATTTGACAGGTAAAGACTGGGATCCATTGTTGCTTCTCATTCAAAAGAATGTTCTCAAACTTACCTAAACTCATTTCCGTTTTCTATTGACTATTCACTTAAAGAAACGCCTACAGTTCTCAGCATTCTTCATCCGTTGATAATGAAGCTTATATAGTGAAGCATAGAAAATTCCAGACATAATCAAGTTGGACGGACTATGTAAACTATTGCTGCAAGTAATCAGGTTCAATGGTTTTATAGGTCGAAGGAAAATTGCTGAAGCAGATAAACTAGAAAAGACAATCCAATTAAATGGATAAAAGAAGACAGCGTATCTTTTTCAAATATTTCATACTTTTAAGCTTTTGAAGTGAACGGCCATTCCGGAATGGAAAATCCAGTATTTATATAAACGGTACAGACCAGATTAGCATTCACTGTGTGGGAAAGTCTGAACGGTGAATGATGACAAAAAAAAAAAACAACAGAAGACGAAAGGAAACTATTCTCTTGAGCAAAACAAAAGATTGAATGATTCGTCTACCTATTTCTTTGTGAAAAACCGTTTTAAGGCTTGCTTAAATAGGTTCGAAAATTTTGTTTTGGTATGTATTGTACTACATTGTAATATATATTGTGTTGTAAAGTGTTGTACTATATTGTAATTTAGCGTGCTGCGTTATATAGTGTTTAATTGCATTTAAATGAATTATACTGTGTTGCAAAGTGTTGTACTATATTGTAATATATCATACTGTAGCCGTCGACTTAATTACCACTATTATTAACATATTTCGAGGAGGAATGTAATTAGAACATTTTCCTTTATACGAGCTGTATTTATTTCTGCAATTCTCCTTGTGATGAACACAAGGACTCATTGGATAAAGTAGTCCTAGATATACAATATTCGGGGGGAAAAAAGGTGTTGGAACGCTTTTGATCTGAATTGAACTCGGGCTAAATTAACAACAACAATTTTTAGTACCCACACAACGCCGACATCTAAAGTAGAGATTTAGATCTTATACTGAAAATGTAAAACATAAAATGCAAACAAGCATGTTATTATTATTATAATTAATCTTTTAGTTTCTAAATTCAATTCAATTGACATCAGAATAATTTTCTGTAAATTTCACTCGAAGAGGGTAATTAATGTCGACTCTATAACTCAGTGGTCAGAGTTTATGTTGTCAATCAGTGGTCATGAGTTCGATACTTACTAGGGACTTGTGAATTCCCCACCCCACAAAAACAAAACAAAACGAAAAGCAACTAAGATTTCCGAGTCGGTGAGTGAGCCTCTACGTAATCGCTCGACCAATTAGGAATAATAACTGAAGCTCAGATTACATTCTGCTACTTTAAGAGAAGGACACATTAGATAACATAATCATGGATGCAATATTTCTGAAGACAGGAGCGGATAGTCGTAGCTAAGAAAAAAAAAAAAAAAAAAAAAAAAAGACAAAGGTAACCTCACCCCGATTTAAATGCAGAATATAATATAATGTAACTAAGAGATGTCGAAGATGCACTCTATCATTGGTTAGTCGTCGAGACTCCTGGATAATTAATGGCTTCTGATTTAGGCAGAAGGCCAGCAGTTTTTTTTTTTTGAGGATTGAATTAGTCAATTAGTCAATGCTATAGAACCCAGTACTTGACTGGATTTTATTTTATCGATCTCGACAAGATAATATGCCATGCTAGAGTACACCTTACACATCTAAAACTGGTGCAGCTATCGTGCATCATTGCTGAGACACAGAAATATTCAATTAAAACCAGCACTAGAGTACTCCTTATCTATTTGACATTGGTGCTACCATTGTTATTGAGAAATTGAGATTTTGGTATATTGAAATAAGGCATACATACACTAGAGTCATTACTCACCTAATTTAGACACTGATATTGCTGCTGCCGCTACTACTACTACTACAATTATTCTCTCTCTCTCTTTAACACACACACACACACACACACACACACACATTCCTTGAGTGAAAATTATAGAAAATGATTCAGTAGTAAAATTAAACGAAATTCAGAAACCAAAAATTAAGATTAATTATAAAATCAATTTATTTGTTTACTTGTTTTGTAAAATTGATACATTAGTTGCGTTTTGTACTTGTTCGTATTTTGTGAATGTTCAATATAAATTTATCTGCTCTGAATGACATTAGAGTAAATAATTCATGGAATAAGTCATAAGTGCAAGCATGTCCAAGTAGTTAAGACGTTCACTTCGCAGTTACATTGAGCAAATACCCTTCATTATAGTTTCGGTCAATGCGTGGGAAACTGAAGAGATGAAAACAGTATGGAAGTCAGTCCGATGAACTGAACATGTCACTGTGTCCATCCCTCGGTTTAGTACCACCATTTGGTCACTGGTACTTTTAACAAAGTCTAATTTTCTGTTAACCTCCTAATCGTGTCTTCAATCTGAAAATAATTAGATATCATAAGGGTAATGCTTCTTTCCTCATTAAAGTCACATCCGGCGAGGTTTCTACTCAGAACGCTATGAAACGAAACAAAATACTGTAAGACATTTAATCAAACACATTACCGATTTTTTTTCTATTTCTTGCCAACTTCCCGCCTTCAAAGCGTCATATACGAGTGCTACCCAAAAGCATTAAAAAATGCGAAAAGAAAAAAAAAATACATGTATATAAAACTATTTGATATTTAAAATGTAATATTTAAAATTAAATAAATTGAAATAAAAAAAATAAATATTATAACCGAGAGGCGGTCCACAGACATCAACATTTCTGAAACGTTAATAATTACGATGGAAGAAAAATAATATGAAAGAATATATTAAAATGTCAAACGACTTGTGTTTAAAATATAAAATCGATAATAAAAACTTTGTAACTTTTTGTTTCAGCCATTAGCTCGTGAATACTTAAATAATTTTGCTTTCTCACTTGTCTTTGTCGACTGCATGTTCTCATAGAGTTTGATTTTAATAAATTCCTGTATGATTCGCAGTGAAATTTATAGAAGTAAAACCACGGTGAGAAAGATTTTTGAACTTTTATTTTTTTAGTTTTCCTTGATGAGTTATAAAACCGGGCGAACGTTGAACATAGTTATTAAATTGGAAATTATAGCTAGACAAAAGACAGGCAAACATCAGATTGATCGACTTTTAGACAGATTGATATAGAATATGATTAAATAGTTCTGTAGAATGATAGCGAGAGTGGTATATTTAGACAACTGGACACCCCACTTCACACATTCATTAAATTATTTATTAGCCTTAAAGTTATATAAGTGACTCAACAGTCTAAATTTTCGCGCGGCAGTAGTTTTGATATATATATATATATATATATATATATACACACACAAGTGTCACTAAATGTAATGTGAATAGGGTGTTAGGAAACACCGACATTACTAGAAATAAGAACTAAACCGCTCTAATGCACATCAATGAAAATATATGCATTAACAGGGCCCATAATCGTCCAAAAAGTACCGATCGAGAAGTTTTTCGATCGGTACTTTTAGTATATATGTTTTCATTCTGTTAGTATATATGTTTTCATTCATGTGCGTTAACTACAGCGTTTGAGCGGTTTATCACTTATTTTTAGAAATGTTGGTGTTTCCTAATACCCTAGTGACACTTGTCATTCTCTTTTTAGTGACACATTGCACACTGCTGCTTATTTTATTTATATATATGTTTGTGTGTGTGTGTGTGTGTGTGTGTGTATATATGTATATATATATATGTGTGTGTGTGTGTGTGTGTGTGTGTGTGTGTGTGTGTGTTAGAGATTAAAAGCTTAACCTATGCGTAGCTCAAAGAACTCAGATCCTTTTCAGATCTAAGAACTCTAACGCACTGCTGAATTCTCTAGATCCTAAATTTTCAGCGGTTGTAAGCATATGACTAAGTTTCTGTTGACAAATTGAAAAGTGCCACCCTCTCGGGATTGAACAACTGTACCACAGATTCTAAGCCACTAACTTTTTAGCCTTATATTTTACGGTCAAAGGGGAAATACCTGTAGTTTTCGCCTTTTGTTTCTTTCTGACTTCTTTTTCGTTCTCCGGATCTACAGCATTCCACTTTTTATATCTACTTCTTTCTCACCTTTTGGTCGCTTCTTCTCTCATCCTATCGTCCAATTTTTAGTTCGCTATGCCATGTGGGCAGTGCTTGATGATTGTCCTAGGTCACCAGACATGGTAAAAAATATTGTCTGGCATGCTCTCCGCACATGAAACTAATAGTAGCACATTAAAACATATGTTTGTTAAATAATATTTATCTCTCACCAGCTAAGTACTTTTTTTGTTGATCACGGAACAGTACACTTTATATATA
>NC_068982.1:116629633-116630386 GCF_001194135.2 Octopus bimaculoides
ACCCCACTAATTTAAAAAACAAACGTTACAAAGCGTTTAGAGTGGAGTAAAAACCTACAGAATTGGTCCCTACACCAGTGGAAGAATGTTATTTCCTCGGATGAGTCATCCTTTACCTTATTTCCAACCACCGACCGAGTATACGTGTGGAGACAGCCAAAAGAAGTATTTGAACCAGACTGCCTTCTTCCAACTGTTAGACATGGAGGAGGATCTGTGATGATCGGTGGGGTGGGGGTGGGGGAAATATCTTGGAAATCCGCCGGCCAAATGGTTTCCCTTCTTAGCAAAATTAATAGTCAAGACGATTTAAGCGTTCTATCTGATCAAATTCATCCTATGGTTGCAGAACACTTTCCAGAGGAAAACCCAATCTTTCAGGATAATAATGCACCAATTCAAACAGCTAAAGTTGTTACTGAATGACACTAGGAGCATTCTAGTGAAGTTGAACATCTGAGCTGGCCACCACAGTCCCCAGATCTCAATATTATTGAACATTTATGGTGAATTTTAGAAAAACAAGTAAGGAGTCGATATCCTCCACTATCGTCACTACAAGAACTGGAGACAGTTTTAGCCGAAGAATGGCCAAAAATTCCTTTGGAAATAATTCAAACTTAGTACGAGTCCATACCTCGTAGAATTCCAGCTGTAATTACTGCCAAAAGTGGTCCTCCTCCATATTAATATAAATTTGCTTGAAATTTTAAGGTGTTTCCATTAATTTGTTCAACCCCTGTATATATATAT
>NC_068982.1:116630396-116631705 GCF_001194135.2 Octopus bimaculoides
CTATCTATCTATCTATCTATCTATCTATCTATCTATCTAGGTGCAGGTGTGACTGTGTGGTGGTAAGAAGCTTGCTCCCAACCGCATGGTTTCAGGTTCAGTCCAACTGCGTGGCATCTTGAGCAAGTATCTTCTACTATAGTCTCGGGCCGACCAAAGTCTTGTGAGTAGATTTGGTTGCCGGAAACTGAAAGAAGCCCGTCGTATAAGTAAATATATGTGTGTGTGAGTGTGTGCCTTTGTGTGTGTGTTTGTTCCCCCACAATCGCTTGACTACGAATGTTGATGTGTTTACGTCCCTATATGTTAGCGACTCGGCACGCGAGGCCGATAGAATAAATATCTGGCTTTCAAAGAATAAGTATTGGGAGTCGATTCATTCGACAAAAAAGAAAAAAACTCTTCATGGTCATTCTCCTGCATGATCGCAGTCTGAAACAATGAAAAGATAAAAGATACATACATACACATATATATAAGAAAAAAGCATAAATAATGGTCATTACATGTTATTCTTTATAGAAGTAAAATAAAAATATGTAACGGCCATTATTTATGCCTTGTCTTGTATATCAGTCTGTGTAAAAATCAGAATAACTGGCGCACAACCATAGATTTACAATATAGAATAGGACCCTTCCACAACAATACGCGGAGTTCTTTACTAATCTAAAAATCTAAACATTCCTAATACTTTTTTCCCTCTGCCTCTACCTCTTGTCTTCCCACATGATCGGTATTCTGCCAAGCCTGACCTTTCTTTCTTTCTTGGGCGGCTGTTGTGCGTGCAACATCGTTATTTCTCTCTGTGCCTGTGAAATATTGTATCCCGGCTGTAAGGCCTTATTTTCATATACGCCAGCTTAATTTTATTCGTCCTTAGTCGAAAGACATCTGTCGTTATGTCCCGTTATTATTCCTATTGGATTTGGGTAACATTGTTCGTTTTTTCCGTCCTTGTTTTTGTCGAGAATAACCAGCCGAAATTGCAAGGATAATCTGGATCTCGACTGAAGAAAGAAAACTCCGAATGACCTGTCCGTGTTTTCTTTGTATCGTCTGTCTGGATGTTTTGTCCCTTTCTTGTATCACCTAACTGTCTGGATGCTTTGTGCTCCTGTCCCATTCTGTATTATTTATATATATTTATATATAGCGGCGTACATACACTTTGTCTCTTATATATATATGTATATGTATTTATTTATGTTTGTATATGTATGTATTTATATGTATATATATGTATGTATATGTATGTATATATATGTATGTATATGTATGTATATATATGTATGTATATATGTATGTA
>NC_068982.1:116633468-116648862 GCF_001194135.2 Octopus bimaculoides
TCTCACATAAGAACGAGATACTGCAGCAGCCTCGGTTTCAGAGGACCTCAGCTCTTCAATGCCCTGCCAAAACATTTGAGAGACATGCAAGACATGGATGCGGAGGTCTTCAAGACAAAACTTGACGCTTTCCTCTCCACGATACCAGACGAACCAATGGCTCGTAATGAGATGCAGTTTAGGGTAGCGATGTCAAATTCTCTTATACACCAGATGTGCCATCAAAACTCTTGATTGGACCATATCAGGTGGGGGAGAAGAGCCATGCAAGGAACGTGAAGAGAGCACAGCATAAAGACGGAAAATCACGGTGGTGCACCAGCATGACCGCAGCCACTTGTCTGAAACCCATAAATAAATAAATAAATAAATGCATGTATATATATGTGTGTGTATGTATTTGTATATATATATATATATGTATGTATACATATACATGTATATGTATATATATATCTATGTATGTATACATATACATGTATATGTATATATATATGTATATATGTATATGTACATATATGCATGTATGTATATGTACATATATGCATGTATGTACATGTATATATGTGTGTATGTATGTATATATATATATATATATATATATATATATATATATATATATATATATTTGAGGATGGAAATACTTATTAAAACCATTATCATTAATTTCGTTTTGTAACTAATTCTTATTTCATTCCTTTCAGTCGCCAATTCAAATTCAGAACTCCAGTTTACAAGTGCAACTTTGTTAGTATTCAGTTCATTTCGTTCGTATGATTATCTACTCATTACTTCCTCCTTATATATCTAAGTAAACATCGCCCTCAATGGAGAAGCGTGGCGTTGTTTACTTAAATATACAGGGAGGGAGTAATTAGTAGATAATTATGTTAACGAAAGTTACTGAATACTAACATATTTACGCTTGTAAGATTCAGTACTGAATTTGAATTGGCGTGTGAAAGGAATAATATATAAATTAGTTAGGAAACGAAATTAATATAAAATGATTACAAAGAAGAAAACTAAAGGTACACATTTTAAATATTTAAATATTTAAATATTATCCACTGATAAGTTCCAAATGACATAATATAATAATATCACTGGTTAAATTAAATAAATAATCCATATTCGCATCAAAACCTGTTCCATGTATTTGATGACATTTATTGGACTCCGTCTAGAAAACTGATTCTCCTGATAATTTTTATTTATATATGCATGTATAGATATAGACGGACGATATGTATGTATATGTATATATATATTTTTGTATCACCTAACTGTCTAGATGTTTTGCGTTCTTGTCCCATTTTTGTATTTCTTATATATAAAATATAGCGGCGTTCGTACACTTTGGTCTCATATATATATATATATATATATATAGTGTGTGTGTGTGTATGCATATATATATATGTGTATGTATGTAGGTGTGTGTGTGTATGTATATATATGTGTGTGTATGCATGTATTTGTGTGTTTATGTATATGTATATATAATATATATATACGAGGTCTGATCAATAAGTATCGGGACTGTTGCCATAGTAATGAAGCTAAAGAACACAGATTAAAGCGGCTTGGCACAGATTGACCTTAAACGCGGTTGTGCATGCGCACTAAGTTTTAATGTTCTAGCTCACTTCCACCGTTTACCGCAGTGCTTGGAAGGAATGTGTGTAGCGTGTCATCGTCGCATTGACCATAGCAGGAAAAGTTGAGCAGAGAATCTGCTACAAATTTTACCCCAAACTTGACGATACCTCCTCAGAGGTCTACGCAAAATTTTCTAAAAGGTTTCATTATCCTCGACACAATCAAGAAGATATTGTACAACTGAAACCCGAGTATCCCTTTGGTCAGCTGAAAGCAGTTTTGGGACAAATTTGACAAACATGTGTCTTATACCCGAGACGCGTCTTATACTTGCAACATCATCTACTGCATCTCTTGATCTCTCTTCCCTTCCCTCTACATCGGGCAAACGGGACGCCGCTTGGCTGACTGGTTCGCGGAACACCTCCGAGACATCCGACTCGGCAATGACACCCCGGCCTCACGCTATTTCTGCTCTGCCGGTCACTCTTTGCAACACCTGTCTTTGTTCAGATTGTCCTTACAGAGGGGCATCCGGACTCCCGTCTTCGCCGTGAACAGGGATTAATCTTCTCTCTTCGCTCCGCATTCGACTCCACAAAAGTTGGTTCAGCTCACGTTGACAAATCATCATGTTCCCAGCAGGTGTAGAGACGTCATCGCTGATTACTACACCAATTTCAGGATGAGGATCTCTTCTGGATCAATAACATCACGCTGGCACAAGGTGGAAATCGGCATCATCACAGGGTGCACTATCTCTGTAACACTATTCTCCCTAGCCATAAACAAGCTTACCAAGTCTGCTCAGCCAGAGTGCAGAGGGCCCCTGTCGAAATCCGGACAAAGCAACCACCCATTAGGGCGTTCATGGATGACCTCACAGTCATGTCAGAATCAGCCCTAGGCTTCCAGTGGATTCTGCAGTGACCCGAAAAGGTGATGGAGTAGGCTCGGATGCATTTCAAACCAACCAAATCAAGGTCTATGGTACTGAGGAAAGGGAAGGTGGAGGACAAGTTCCGGGTTAACATCTCAGGAACAGCAATTCCAACAACCACAGAGAAGCCAGTCAAGAGCTTGGGCAAGGTTTTCGACAGCTAATTGAGAGATACTACATCTATCCCATCGGCCTGCACTGAGTCGGATGGCTGGCTGAAATCCGTGAACAAGTCAGGTCTACCTGGGAAGTTCAAAGCCTGGGTCTATCATCACGGCATTCTTCCCAGGATTCTGTGGCCCCTCCTTGTATATGCAGTCCCCATCTCAACAGCAGAGACTTTAGAGAGGGGGGTCAGCAACCACCTCCGGAGATGACTTGGATTATCAAGGAGCCTGAGTAGCATCGCACTCTACGGCAACAACGCCAAACTGCAGTTGCCCTTCAAATTATTGGAAGAGGAATTCAAGATGTCAAGAGTCAGAGAAGTGCAATTCCAGAGACACAGTCAGTGCGAGACCTTAGCATTTACATGAGTAATGATGCATCCTTTCATGTGCATAATGCTAAGTTGGCAATGAAATGCCGGCAGTTGAACGGATGAATTCTTAGAACTTTTTGAACTAGAGATCAGGAAACCATGATGGTCCTCTGTAGGACACCTGTGCTAAGCCACTTCGACTATCGCTTCTAGCTATGGTCAACAACCAGTGTCAAATTAATCGAAGAACTTGAGGTAATCCAACGAACCTACACGAAGAAGATAGCCTCTATGCAGCATGTAATCTACTGGGAGAGACTCAAGAGATTAATCTCTTTATTCCTTAAAGCGCAGGCGAGAAAGATATGCCATAATATACATCTGGAAGAACCTGGAAGAACTTGTCTCAAACTTTGGCATCGAGAGTTACACTAATACTAGATCAGGGCGCCACTGATTAGTGCAAAGAACTCCAAATTTGCCATCAAGATATAGAACAAGATACTGCAACAGCCTGGGCTTTAGGGGACCACAGCACTTCAACATCCTCCCGAAGGACTTGAGAGACCTGCATGGGGTGAATGTAGGCGTTTTCAAAATGAAACTGAACCTCTTACTGTCAAGTGTCCCGGATGAACCAACTTCACAGTAGGAAGTGCTGATGATGGTAACGGCATCAAACTCCCTCATGCACCAAATGTCAATTTCTAAAAAGAATCAGTGAAGTAAAATTATGTAGCAACACCAAATGGCAGTGCCCCAGCATGGCCACGGCTCATAAGCTGAAACTAGATCAAATCATGTATATATGCATATATATGTATATACATATGTATATATGTATATATATATATATATATGTATGTATATATGTATATCTCTCTCTCTCTATATATATATATGTATATATATATATATAATATATATGTATATATATGTGTATATATGTGTATATATGTATGTACATATATATATATATTTATATATACACATATATATGTATATATATATATATATATATATACATATAAATATATATGTTTGTATGTATATACTTGTATAAATATATACATATATATATGAATGCATATATGTGTGCATATATACATATATATGTATGCATATACATATATATATGTATATATACACACATATATGTATATGTGTGTATGTGTGTATATATATATATATATATATATATATATATATATATATATATATATATATATATATCTATATATATGTAAGTAATTGTATTTAAATATTGGATATATACCTAGTAGTTAACTGGTGAAGCATGTCCACGCCTATGGCTACCTGACGTCATCGACAGCATTTACACAATTATCGCTGGATGTACCTCAGGATTCCTCAGCGTTCGTCGAGTATATAACAAATGACAGAGACTGAAAATACGAGAAACCTTATTGCTCACAACGATCGTTGTGGGGTACTGTACAACTGGTTGTGATGCATCTCTCGGGACAAAAGTTTCTCATCAGGTGATTTTTACACGGAGTATCTCGTTAATACATCCGATTTCGCTCGGTTCTAATACAGCATGTTGTTAGTGACCGTAGGCTTAAGCCGTTGGGTAGGAATGGCACACTGTATAAGAACCAAACGAAAGTGGGCTTATTTAACGAGATGCTCCTTGGAAAATCATCTGACGAGACTCTTCTGCACCGCGTAATACACCACGACTACCCGCGAGGGATCGATGCAAAAAGGGTCGTAACGATCGTTGTGAGCAATAAAGTTTTTCGTGTATTCCATTTTCTGTCTCTATCATTTGCTATATGTATATGTCATTTCGGTCACTTTGTATAGCGCGCACGTACGTATGTGTGTTTACCTTTTCCAACTATTCACTTGGAGGACTGACCACTCAATGGGCATTTAGTGAAGAAATTCATTTATTTGTATGTCTGAAATCATCATCACCCTATAAGAACGTTTCCTATCGGCTGGTCTTTGTTTCTTTGCAATGAGAAATTATTTGAGACAAAAAAATAAATAAATAAAAAGAGAAACAAAAAAATTTTCTGTAATTAATTTTAAATATTTAATTTAATTTTAGATTCAGCACTCAATCCTTCTATATTTACAGACAAGCTCTTTCGACATTTCGTGTCATCTTTGGAACAACGTGTTCCAGACAATTTGGTATCTATATTAATTAAATAAATATATTAATATTCGAGCAGTATAGATAAAATTAAAAATTAATAAAAATAGATAAAAATATTTGATGGCTATGAATAGAAATTTTGTATAGAGATTTGGCGAAGTATAATGAACATAGAAAAAATACATAAGTGAGCAAACATGTAACACCCACAGAAAGAACGAAATAAAATTCTTTTCCCATAATTACTCTAATGACCATCTCGCTGAAAATTGCATTTCTTCTTACTCTCTAGTCTTGTATATCAACCTTGGTTCTTTTCTATATAATTCGAAAACTACTATGAAATTTATAATTTTTTATCAAATATTTTCTCTCCTATTATCAGATTTTATTTTTTATTAATTCTTGTCCAGTATGATATTATAAATAATAAATTACATGGAACACTTTAACACATTATTGATAAATCGAGGGCGATAATAAAATGTTATGCAAAGAAGAAGACCGCAAATCATTCGATGTCTCTCTCTCTCTCTCTCTCTCTCTCTAGCTAGCTAGCTAGCTATCTACACACATACATACATACATACATGCATACACGCATGCATACATACATGCACGCATACATACATACACGCATATATACATACATACATATTGGCCCTAGTTATGTTTTTGGTTGACATAAATGTACATATATGTACATAGATATGTTACCTTCTTTAGCATGCTCAAGATATATATATATATATATACGTTTTCAATTTATATATATATATATATATGTGTGTATGTGTGCTTGTGTGTGTATGCTTGTGTGTGTGTGTGTGTGTGTGTGTGTGTGTGCGTGCGTGCGTGCGTCCGTGCATATGTATGTGCACAGGTATATAAATATATGCTAATATATATACGTACATACAAACATGCATACACAAGTACACGTTCACAGGCACATGTGTAAATGTATACTTCTATTATCATTTTTCCTTGAATGTAAATATTTGTTGTGTAAAATGTTATTCCTAGTTGTTTGTGCAGGTCACATGATGAAGTCAGTAGTTAGACGATTGTTAAGTGTTGCAACGATCACTGAACAGCGGCTAAGAGGAAAGCGGTAACATCGTAATCACGTATAAGAGTAGAGTCCATTGTTTTCTTTCGAAATTTCTCTGAAATTAAGGAAAGAGATCTTGAAAAATTGTGGAATAAACAAGTGATGCATAAAATTGGCCAACAGAGCTCCATTTTTTTTACCAGTATGGAAGTTGTCTTTTTCGTAAGGGATTATTGCATTGCATTCGTCTGTTGCAATATGTACAACTTCTTATAAGTGAGGTTGTAAGATTCCCTTGAAAGATTTCAGCCAAGACGAGCTGAGCAAGAAGCAGATGAAAGGGAACAATAGATCGTTGCGGAACTAGCAGCACCTCCGACAGAACCCAGAAACTGCTGTTTCCGGAGTTCCGAAGAGATATATACACATATTGTATCTTGCGTTGGACATATGGTATTGCTCCTGTGATTTTTCCACCCTTATGTATCCATTTTTACTATAATATATATATATATATATATATATATATATATATATATATATATATATATATATATATATATACACATACACATATATATTATATATACATACGTTATTGTATTTGTGTATGGGTTCTTGTTAATAAATGAAGCAATTATTATTATTATAAAGGCGGTAAGCTGGCAGAATCGTTAGCACGCCGGGAAAAATGCTTAGCGGCATTTCGTCTGTCTTTACGTTCTCAGTTCAAATTCTGCCGAGGTCAACTTTGCTTTTCGACTTTAACTTTCATCCTTTCAGAGCCGATAAATTACATACCAGTGAAACACTAGGGTCGATATACTCGACTAGTCCCCTCCCTCAAAATTTCAGGCCTTGTGCCTTATTATTGTCATTGTAAATATTGTTGGGTTTTGCTGTTGTTGTTAATGCTTGCCGGTAGAATCGTTATTACACTGGACAAAATGCTTGCCTGCATTTCGTCCATCTTTACGTTCTGGTTTCACATTCCGCCGAGGTCGACTTTGCTTTTCATCCCTACGCAATGGATAAAATGAGTATTAGTGAAACACTTGGGTCAATGTAGTCGACTAACCCCGCCCCCACCATATCCCACAAAATTTCAAGCCTTATGAACGGATTATTATTATTATTATTATTATTATTATTATTATTATTATTATTATCTGTACTATTATTCTCCTTGTTGCTGCATCAGTTCAAGTGTTTCGCTTTTAGCAACCTTAACTATAGCACGAAATCGAAAGCATAGGCGAAATGTTTAACATAAAGATACAATTTCCAGAAAACCTATAAAATTTATGCATCAAAACAAAAATAAGAACATTTATAAAGCGTGGAATTTCTGCGGGTCCTACTAGTAATTATTATTATTACAGATGGTAAAACACACTGACAAAAGAGAATCAATAAAGACAACTTGCTCACGAGACAAGTATTTTAATCGCCATTGTTGTGTACAAAACAAATATTTTATGTATCCCATGTGATATCAAGAAATACACAGCTTACAATTACTCAATATACAGCTTCTACTATAGTGACGCTGTTAAAATAATGTATTGAATATTTAAATATTTTAAGTCTACTCATGTTCTTTCTCTTCTTTAATTCTTTCATTGATTTTTTTTCTTCTGTGTTTATTTTCTCTTGTCTATATAATTGTTGGATTTATTGTCAGTTTAGTTTTTTCTTTATTCGATGTCGCTGCCATCGTTGGTAGTCACATGTTGTTGTGGTTGTAGTTGGTTAACGAGGTTTGGATACTTGAAAAACTGCGTCGATTTCCACGACGTCAAGTGAACCAGGCACAAAAACTAAGCTCGGTTATATAATTAAAATATTTCGATAATAACTACAACATCAATGGTAACAACAATATTAACAACAACAGTTACCATAGCAATAGCAATAACAATGATAATAATAATATATATGTTTTTGTATCACAAGTCGCGCGTCAGGTCTCCCGTATGTTTTAAAAAGTTTATGTTAAAAAATCCTTGCTTTGCGTTGTTGCTAAACTGACAAGGATTCTGAGGAATAAGCCTGTTTTATGTTTTGTTTCGGTAGTTTTTTAATTTTTCACCCTGGAACGTTGACATTTAAAAAGAAATTAAAGACTGGCATTGAAATTTTCGATAAGATGCCAGAAGGTGGGTGAATAGTGTTTGCGACGGAATGAGATCTGAAGAGACTGTGGTTAGCTTAAGTCGAAATTAAACGGACGGAATAAAATCGAATCTATCAACAACTGGGTGGTTTCATTCCTTAGATACGGAGCAGGGGTAATCTCATGGACAGTAGACGAACTAAACAGCTTAGACAGAAAGACAAGGAAGTTGCTAACTAGATGTGGGTCACTACACCCAAAAAGTGACACAGACAGACTGTATGTACGAAGAAAAAGAGAGGGAAGAGCAGAAGAAAACAAAGAAGACGAAAGTATCAATTATCACTTTAATGTGTGCAGTATGCTACACAAAAAGAGCATAAGTGTTGACATGATTTTGTAGGCAAAGAGTGCATTGGAATGTTAGCCGCATGTATAGCTTCAAAATAACAGGAAAGTGGTATGAAAAATGAACAGAGGCTGTGACAGTGAATGAGAATCACAGAATACAATGGGACTACCCCATCCATACTGATAATATATTGAAGCAAGAAAACCACATATGATTATACACGACAAAATAAGAAAACACTGTAAGATCGTAGACTTTGAAATTCCCTATGATAGCAGAACTGATACCAAATAAATTGAAAAAATTGAGGAATATAAAGACCTGAGATCTGAAGAGACTGTAGTTAACTAAGAGAATTATTCCTGTGGTAATTGGTGCAAAAAACACAACATCCAAAATGGTACCTGAAAAACTGAAAGATATTGAAATAGAAACTCGTATTGCCGAGCTGCAGAAAAGTACCGTCCAATATTCCGCAAGAATCTTAAGAAAGATCTTTGAGGTTTGAGGAGACTTTTTCACCAAACCTCAAGATAACATTTCTGCAAATTATATTAGCATGTACTAGTTTCATAATAATAATGGTTTCAAACTTTAACACAAAACCAACAGCTTAGAGGAAAGAAGTCGATTCTATCAATCGCATTATTTAACGTACTTATTATGTTGATCCCTAAGGGATAAAAGCATATTCGATTTCTGTGGAATTTGGATTCATAACATAAAGAACCGGAAGAAATGCTGCTAAACATTCTGCTCGATGCACTAACGACTCTGCAAGTTCGGCGTCTTACTTTTGCCAGATTTTCGGTTTTGTCTAAGATGCCGTCTTGGATGTATTATGATTCACATTTTGTCGCTGGATGAAGAATATGACAAAAGCAGAAAAGATTCATGGTTTGTGCTGCTTGAGGTAGCATGCTCCTCCACGGCATTTGCAAGAGGTGCGAGGTAAACTGTATTCTGAGTATTTTGGTTCTTCAGGTGTTTCTCTTTTGATAGATGTAACTGTGGTTTCGATATTAGTGTTGATCGAATGAGAGTTATATTTTGCATTTGTTCAGGATGTCTTGAACTGTTTAGTACCATTGCATTTGAGGTAACCTGATTTTATGTCATCTATTAATATAATCGACTTTGAAACCCTTTAATTTGAAAATGGCCAAGGAATTTGACAAGTGTTATCTGTACGTGACATTACCAACTATTTTCATGGAAGGAATATCATAAGAGGATTATCTTCAACTAAATTCCTCTACCATTTCCACACAGAAATCATCTTATCTATAGTTTGTGGCACGATATGAATAGGCAGTTTCATAAATCAGTCTCTCTCTCTCTCTCTCTCTCTCTCTCTCTCTCTCTCTCTCTCTCTCTCTCTCTCTCTCTCTCTCTCTCTCTCTCTCTCTCTCTCACACACACACACACGTGCACACACGAATTAATGTAAATTCCCCAGAAACTCATGTTAGTGGTTTCCTCATTTCCTGACAAGGCTTCTATGGACACACGTCTTGCTGTTTCTAGAATACGAAACAATACTCCAGATACTTTCCAGGCGTTTTCTGACTATGTAGGAGAAACGTTTCCGCTTTTCTTTACTTACATATCTGTGCCTACCTTACATCCATCCTCATAAAACCGTTTGTTTCTTGTTGGGAATACGAGAGACGAACTGATGAACCATACGTCTCTCAGTTGGTTTTAGTGATGATAAACAAGATTGTGATGAGAAATAAGACGAGTTTATGATGATGTAATGAAAACGACGATGATGGAGATTATGATGATGTAATAAGAACAATGATGATGATAGTAGTTCTATTTGATTAAGGCTTTTTTTTACTACAAGAATTACTATAAAAATGTAAAGCAGATATAAAAAATAGCAGCAAAACAAACGGAGTGTGGAAAGATACCAAAAGTAATCAGTCTCATTGTTTCTGTATTGTCTAAAACAGACGACAAATCTAATACACTGGTGGTTCAAATATTAGTATTGAAATTCTGTCATTATTATGGAATCCCGACGAGAAAAAAAGAAAAAAAAAGAAAGCAAAGAGGCAGACCAAATAAAGTAATAATGTTACTATGCCGTGGGACACACTACTTTTCACTGATAGAAAAATTCTATGCAGACGACACCATACTACTAACTTAGCTTATTCTTTCATACATCATTGACACGCATATTCGACATTCACCAACAGTCGTGTATACTACCCAGGTATGTTGCTTTCGAAAATATCTTGAAATTATAATAAGTTCTACAAAGTATTATCAAGATACTACTAAGTTATCCGCGAACAAAGACTTTGAGACCGATCACACCAAAACCGAGACATGCTAGATCTCATTAAACATGTATATAATCACAATCTAAACAGACTTAGTCACAAATTCGCATCTTCACTATTCATGATCTTACAAAGCTAAAGCGACAAATGTCTTTACAAATTTCAGGTTTTACTTGTCATTTTGATGGCAGTGGCATTAATACTATTGGTAATGATGTTGAAGTAGTAGTTGTAATAGTGTTGATGGAAGATATGGTGGTGGTAATAGTATTGGGGTGGTGGTCTTGTCGATCGTACAGCCTTTGTTTAACCGCCAGGTTGGGTCATCTGTTTTAATTTTGTATATTAAAAACTACACCAAGTAATATGTCCATCAATTTTCAAGAAGGTAGTATTTATTTTGAGGGAATTTGGTTACCACTTCTAGCAAACCGAGCAACTACATAGAGGTCCTCTTTTTGGCTTGTTGATTGTATAGTAATTAGTGATAGTGATGATGGTTTTAATTTTGGATATTTATTGTTATGTTGTTAATGTGGTGGCAGTAATAGTGGTATTGCTGGTGGTGGTAATGGTGGCAGCAATCATGGTGAAGAAGGTTGTGGTCATGGCAACGGTGGTGGAGGTGATAGTGACAATGGTGATGATGGTAGTATGGTGATGGTGACCGTAGTGGTAGTGATAGTGACAATGGTTGTGGTGGTGGTGCCTGTAGCAGTAGTGAGAGCAACAATGGTGGTGTGGTATGTGATGGTGGTGACAATGGTGATATAGTGTGGGACAGTGGTGGTGGTGGTGCCGGTGGTTGTAGTAGTAGTTGTTAGCTTAAGCAATAATGATTATGCTTGTGATATTGATCGTAGCGGCAGCGGCGGAGACAGAGGCGGTGGTATCGTCGGTGTGAGGCCATTAGTGACGACCAGGATAGTCAAAATGGTTGTAGCAGTGTGTGTCATTAGTAGTTGTAGATCGATGAGGATGATAGCGAAGACGACAACAATGATGAGTACTGATGGCTATAGTAGTAGTGTGTCACGAGTAGTCATAGAACGATGTTGTTGCTGTTGTAGATGAGACGATGATGATGATGAATACGATGATCATGTTAATGACAATGATGATGATGATGATGGTGCTGGCGAGGGTGAGGTTGATGATAATGATAATTACAATACTGATGGTGATGACGATGATGATGGTGATGATGATGTTGTTGATGTTCATAATGACGATGACGACGACGAGGACGAGGACGAGGACGATGATGACGATAATGATGATGATGATGATGTCTCACAACCACTGCTGCTGGTTGTAGATAGAGGCATTACAGCATAGTGGTACTTTGGCGTAGTTCAGTAGAACTAAAATCCTCTGAGATTTTCTCTCTACGACAGCCGGTAGATTCTAGATATACACAGCTCACCCACCCAACCTCAAAAACTTTTCTTCAATCCCACCATCGCCACCAGCAACAACAACTGCAACGGCAGCAGTAGCAGCTACAGCAGCAAAATCAACAACTGCAACTGCAGAAACAACACCAACAACAATGGCAAACATCTAAAAAATCATTTCAATATTTCTATTCTTCTTTATAATTTTCCCTATCTTCTTCTTTATTATATTTTCTTGTTTTGCCCTGTTTTGTATTGTTGTTGTTGCAGCAGAATTTTCAGCAAGTAACTTTGGCATATGGCGCCAGGATAGCTGATGAAATCGAGCTTTTGTTGCCAAAAGTGTAGACTGTGCTGTTCCAATGCGAAGCTATTTATTGGTAAACCTGGAAACTAAATGATATAAGATGTGCTTGTGTATTTAGGTGTCTGTTGGAGGTAAATGATATAGAAGTACGTCACACATGTTTATACGCAAATATACAAACATGCATTCATACAGTACTACACACATAATATACATGCATGAACACATACACATACAGTAATCCCTCGACTATCGCGGGTGTTACGTTGCAAAATACCCCGCGTTAGGTGAAAATCCGCGAAGCAGAAACAGTACTGTACAGTATATATTTTTTAATTATCTTTATAATTTGTATATATTTATTTTATTATAAATGCAAAAGAATACTACGGAGGAATCGACGTAAGCTTAAATAATAAACCACGATATAGCGAGGGATTACTGTATACACGCAAACATACATATATGCTATACTGTACCAGAGTATATATAGATTTTTACTCTATCTTCTATGTATGCAGAAATTTTGACAATTTGCCTTTTTACATACATAATAGACACATGTAAACAATTTGTTGTTTTATAAACAAATATATCTACGTTGAGAGAAAAGAATCAGCCGGTCTAGTTTCCATCCTATGTTAGGATTTCATCAGCGACAAAGTATCTTCTTTAATTGTCTACTGAGAAGACTGTTTATAAATTCGCTGCTGCTTAGGACTTAAGTAATGTATTTACTCAAGAATGTGTTATTCTTGGCAGCTAATTTGATTAATAAATTACTGTTAATACTGCTTTCTTTCAATGCTCTACTACCTATAATGAACTACAGAATTTCTCTCTCTCTGTTTGTCTGTCTATTTATCTACCTATCTCTATCTGTTAGTCTATCCTTACTGTGCACATAGACACTGCGTTCAAAGTACAAGGCTCTTTCTGCTGAACGAATTAACTCGCACAACCAACGAATGTAAGGAAATATAAATGAATCAAAGCAGTGCCTATTTTTTATAGCATTTTCATTGAGCTGTTTCTCTCTCTCAATCTGTTCCATTCGAGTTTGTAAAGACAGCCTAAACTAGTCGAATTGATACACAGTTCGTTCTTCAAAAAAGAGTCCGATGGAATAACCACGGGACTATTTGCGAAACGAAGGATAAATGCATGTTGATTAAACGTGCACGGATAAATTAATTTGGAAACTTTTCCCAGACCACACTCTCTCAGTATTGTATGTATGTATATTATGTATGTATGTATGTGCGGTTCTGCGTGTATGCATGCGATTGTATGTATACATCTACATCTATATACACTTGAGTACAGACACATGCATGCACATACACACATGCATAGATATATAATATATAATATATATAATTTGGAATTGTACTTGTCTGGTAAATAATTTGATTTGAGACCGTGTATTGAAACAAAAGCAATTAAAGCATGGAAAACAAATATTAGTCATCCAAAAACATTAAAAAAACTTCATTTATTTATTATTTATTGTCAAAATAGACGACAAGCAGTTGGCAGAGTCTTTAGCAAGTCTCACAAAATGCTTGGCAGAATTTATCCCGGCTCTTTACACTTTGGCTTCAAATCCCACCGAGGTCAACTTTACTTTTCATCCTTTCGGGGTCGGCAAAATGACTACCAGTGGAGCTCTGGGGTCGATGTGAGCGACTAAATCCCTTTGATGAAAACTGGTGAGCTTGTGCCAAAATATGAAAGAATTATTTTGTGCCAACATCTTTGTCGAGGTCCCTGAAGTCACGTGATGTGACTGAAACAATTACATGGTATGAGATAAATATTAAACATACAAAAATACAAGCAAAAACCTTCATTTAATCATCCATTTGTTTGGTGTTAACATTTTCGTCGCACTATCTGCAACGTGATCACTGACACAATTCCACTGCAACTGATCTGAGATCAAAATCCGAAATTCTGACTGATTCAACTAAGCTACAAACATTCTTAGGAAGACTTACATGTTGCCTAAAGGAGATTGCAACTATGCAATAACTTCATTTCATAAAACACTACATCTCATTGAAAATTATCCAAAAGAGGTTGTCAGACGAGGTGATGTGGAACTGCGTCAGAGAATAGGTTACAAATTGTGCGACGATAATTTTGACAGTGAATAACAAATGATGAAATGAAGTTAACAGGTAGATTTTATGTGTTTTTTTTTATTACTTGTCTTTCATACTGTAATGTACACAAATTTGTGAGTTTAGAGGGATACATTATCCAGGTGTATACCATATTGGCTCTCAGTTATGTTCCAGGTTACGGCTAACCAAAACGATTAGTATTTAACGTCTATGACTACTAAGAGTTGTCACTCACGCTGCAAATTCTTCCTATGGCTAATTCCGTCTTCGCTTCACTGGATGGTAATATTATCTGGAGTGTATATTAACAGTAATTATAACGATAGAGAAAATGGAGACTGGTACATCCTCAAAATATATTCCCTTTTAGTTTACAATGTCATACAGCATATTTTTATGGTTATGACAACCTACACGTGTTTCCATTGCATAGAGTATGAGCAGTTGCATATGCAACCGGGCATAATTTTCTATGCAGCTTCGTTCAGGGTCTTCCAACCAGCTTGGTTCGAAGCGATGTATGTATGTATGTATGTATGTATGTATGTATGTATGTATGTATGTATGCATGCATGTATATGTATATAT
>NC_068982.1:116649146-116652016 GCF_001194135.2 Octopus bimaculoides
TAAATAAGTATTAATAAGCAATGTTAAATCTCTGAACGAGGTGTTAACAGTAACTGCACGATAAAGTGAAGTATATTTGCCATTTAAATGTGGCTGACCCCTAAGGGTGGATGTTACTGTTGCCAAGGGATTGTCATTCTCATCAAAGGTCGGCGATTATCGTACGCTGAAGAAGGGAAATAACCCTGAAACTCGGGTCCGTACGTATCGCAGATCAAGATGGGAAGGATAACTTCCCTTGGCAAAAATAGACAGGACACAGATATGTGTCGATAAGCCAGCTGGAGGAGATGTTCTCCTGGGGCTAAAAGCAACAGTAACATCCACCCTTAGGGGTCAGCCACATTTAAGTATTAATAGTTTAACCGCTCTGCCAAAAATTGTATGAAAATTAGTGTAACGTGATAGTGGAGTTCTTGTTTGTATTGGATTTAAATAGAAAACACAATGTAGTTCACTTGGTGAGCAGAAAGAGGAAGGGTTACTTGTTCTCTTATGGATTGTTAACAGACTGTGAACCTTTTTTACGACAATATCCTTCATTGTTCAGTGCATGAAAAGAAGAGCAAATTGCATTCACATCTGATTAGATTTTTACATTGAAAGCTTGTAGTTGTCTTAAAATTAGCATTAGGTTTCTATTAAACGTTGTGCTGTGTGTATGTGTGTGAGTGTGTGTGCGTGTGTAATAATAATTTTGCTGTTTTGACTCCGCAAAATATACATCGTGTGTTGCTTTAAAATAAAAATGCAAAGAGACCCTTTATTTCACTGGGTTTGAAATGCATACTGTGCATTCTCATTGGTTGTTATCTTTCCATTATTACTCTGACTGTATGTTTGTTTCTAGTTGCGTTTGTAGGTCTTATCATGTAAATGTATTTGTTCTTACTGTATTCTTTTCAACTGTTTACTGTATATATGACAGCATCTTTATGTAGGAGTATTTATTTGAACGGTTTAACATATGTATGTGCATGTTACCCTGTGTTAATATGTTCGGTGTAGCTATTTACATGTAGACGCTTATTCATTCATATGCCTACTGGGACTCACTCTAACTATTAAAAATGAAACGCATAATACTATTTGAAGAAAAAATAAAAGAAATTAAAATGCAAATAGAAAGAATATGTTTCTTTTAATTAGGATTTCATTTTCTCTGTAAATGAATAATCTTAGGGTATATATATATATATATATATATATATATATATATATAATACAAAATTATCAATAAAATTAGCTTGCATAAACTAATATTATGCTCAAAGTACTATTTTAAGGGAAAATTTGAATAAAAATGAAATGTCAATGGAAAACCTTCCCTGGAAATCAGTTATATATGCAGTCAACGTTTTGTCTTACATTAATCCAGATGGCATTGATTATAAAGGAATGATAGCGAGCGAATTTAAGGGTCGGTTTCCTCTACATAATTATACATCAAAGCAGTACAAAGAAAATTAAGCACACATTGGTCTATATATATGGTTTTGAAAAGCTGTGCTATACCCAATATTATTAAATGCCAACTTTTAGTTAATGAAAGCAATAAAAATTCTTCTGTCATCTTTCATTTCCTGGACAAGTTCCGATTTTGAAACATTAAAAGAAAATATTAAATTTGTGGAAGAAAAAAAATCTCTTAATGCCCTCATATCCTTAGGTATCTGCATGAATAACTTAACGGGATATCAATAAATGTAGTACAAAAGTTGAACAGAACAATATTTCCCCTTCGTTTTAATTTTCATTCATATAGTATTTTTCACATAATTAGTATTACTTTAATAAATTGATAATTACCTACATATGAAACAATGGTATCCTAGTGGAAAGTAAAATAAATCCCCCGTTGCTTTTTCTTTTCATTATACAGGTCGTCGTCCACTTACGACCTATCCGACTTACGACCGATCGACTTTACGATGATCGGCGCGCCATTTCCCGGCAGCAATAAATACTCCAGTTGAAATTTAATGGGTTTAATTTCTTAGAAATCAACCCGTCTACGGATGACGTCAGCTAACAAACGCTTCCCCTAGGTTTGGTTATCGATCGCCACTGTGGTTATCCTGAGTGATGGATGAATATCCTGTCACGGAGACTGCGAGGCAACTTCGTATTTGTTTATAAGACGGCTGCTGGAGACTCCGAAACTTTTGACTAACGCCTGTATAATAGTATAATACAAAATGCTGTTTGTGACTTTTACAAGGGAATGTACCTTAAGAATGTAAAAATATAAAACAAAGCTACGTAGGCCTATAGGCCGACTTACCACCAAATCTACTTACGACCAGTAAGTTGGAACCAGTTGTGGTCGTAAGTCGACGACGACCTGCATTTCATTTCCTCTTTAAACGGTATCACGTGATATATTAGCAATAAAGTTAAACTGATACTGCCTTGATGAACTGTTAGCTTAGAAGTCGTTAGCTCGAAATTATGTCAGACATAAATGAAAACATACACCTTTGCTGCCTTATCTTCTCAGAAAAAAGCCGTCTCACATTAGTGAGACATCCGTACTTCATTGGATTTATGTGACAAAAGATAGTACAACACATTTGCTACTCTCTCGATCGATTTCCCAGTGACTGGCACTACATATGACTGGTACTATTTACACTGTCAGTTTTGTGTCAGAGTATCATTCTCCTAGAAGAGTTGTCTTCCCTTCGGTTTTGCCAAATATAACGGGAGACTTCTCTACTCCTGGGAAATCTATTTAATTCATAGATTGGACCTTTACAGATACTACTATTCCGAGTCAAAACGAGACTGGGAGTGATGGTAATTAAGGGGTGACTCTACGCTTACCACACACACACACACACACACACACACACACACACACACACACA
>NC_068982.1:116653770-116655606 GCF_001194135.2 Octopus bimaculoides
TATATATATATATATATATATATATATATATGTACGTATGTATATGCATACATACACACATATGTCTCTTTGTCTCTCTCTATCTATCGGTCTGTCTGCTTTTCTGTCTAACCCTCCATCCGTCTCATTGTCTGTCTGTCTGTCTGTCATCTATATATCTATCACATCCCAAACGAACTATTGATAAAATAGTTACTATTGATGTTTTTAATTCTGTTTCTCTGGTTGTCCTTGTTCTTGTTGATATTACATCTGTTTCGATGGCACCGAACCGGTGGAACCGTGAACACACCGGGCAAAAAGCTTAGCGGTATTTCGCCCAGCTTTAGGTTTTGAGTTAAAATTCCGTCAAGGTCGGCTTTGCCTGTCATCCCTTCAGAGTCGATTAAATAAAGTACCATCAAGTAGTGGGGTCGATATGATCGATTCAGTTGTGCCCATAGTAGTAATGATTGCTGTTATCGCTGGTATTAGATTTGCTGTTGTAATTGTGGTGTTGTGGCTATTGGTGTTACCGTTAGCATTATTGTAGTAGTTGTTGCAGTTATTATCATAGGCGATGTTGTGAGGCAGCGAGCTGGCAGAATCGTTAGCATGACTGGCAAAGTTCTTTACGGCGTTTCGTCCGTCTTTACGTTCTGGGCTCAAATTCCGCCGGAGTCGACTTTGCTTTTTCATCCTTCCTGAATCGATAAATGAAATACCATTTGAACACTGGGATTGATGCAATCGACTTACCCTACTGCCCTGGAATTGCTGGTCTTGTGTACTAGAATGTGCAAAAAGCGGGCAACTGGGAGAACAATTGGCACACTAGGCAAAATGCTTAGTGATATTCCGTCCGTTTTTACGCCCTGACTTCAAATTCCACCGGGGTCGACTTTGCCTTTCAATTTTTCTGATTCGATTAACTGAGCACCAGTTGATCACAGGAGTCGATGAAATCGACTTATCCCCTCTCCCAAATTACTGGCCTTGTGCCAAAATTTGAAATAATTATTATAAATGGTGTTATTGTTTTTATTTGTATCTGTTGTGGTTGACGTTATTCATGTTTATCTTGTAGTTGTCGGCGTATTTATCATTGCTGTTATTGTTGTTGTTTTTGTTGTTATTGTTGCTGTCATTTGAAGTTGAGTTAGTCGATGTTTCATGTACATAATATGCTTTAAAAATCAGCAAGTCATGGAGTGTAACCAAACAGGCAATGTTCTTTATAAATCAAAGAATAGAGTTTGTTAGTGTACAGTAGAAACGAAAGAGGAGAATGTGAATATGTAGGAGGGCAGTGAGAGAGAGAGAGAGAGAGAGGAGAAAAAGATGGAGAGAGAGAGAAAGAAAGAGAGCGAGAGAGAGAGAGAGATAGAGAGAAAGTCAGACGGACAGGAGAAAGAGGGAGAGAGAGAAAGAGACAGAGAGAGAAAGATGAGAGAGAGAGAGAGAGAGAGAGTCAGACAGACAGAGAAAGAAAGAAAGAAAGAAAGAGATAGAGATGGTGACAGCGTCAGGGAAACCCAAAACTAAGCCAGAAAACGGGAAAAGATCAAGATTAACGCTATAACAGATAAAGACATATTAGATAGCTAGCTAGATAAGAGAAATATAGAATCGTATTGATATACACATACACACACAACTTATGTATATGCATATATATATATATATATATATATATATTCATTTAGAGAATTAACATTGCTTGTTTTCACCTTTTCAATATCAGTGAAGAATTTCACTGGAAAAGAAGATATAAGGTTTGCCAGGTTTTTGTCTCTCTCGCCAAGGTCATCAGCTGTCGAACGCCGACGAAGGGAAATAACCCTGAAATCCGGATAC
>NC_068982.1:116656320-116657908 GCF_001194135.2 Octopus bimaculoides
CCCCGCTCCTTCATCATCCCATTCTGGACCTATTTTGGCCAATTTTTTTTGCACTTCAAAACCATGGGAAGAACATTTTCAGTTTATATATATATATATATATATATATATATATATATGTGTGTGTGTATTTATATGTATACATACATATAGTATATAGTATATGCTTTGTATATCTTTCTAAATGCAAGTTAAAAAGTTAAACTATTGTCGATGTTAATTTGCATTTCAATATTTCAGGGTTAGAACCCCTTCTTCAGGAAATCTACACAGAAAAGTTGTTGTCTTCTCTTTTATCTGTGTGTGTGTGTGTGTGTGTGTGTGTGTGTTGGCAAGAAAGTAATTTCGGTTTTTTATTGTGAAATAAGTCATTTTTTTTCATACAAAGAATAAACTTTAATCAATTTTATATTTTCCATTTTGTTCGATGACCTTCTGCCATCCTTCTGGCAACTTCATGGTTCTGCGCTCATAGAACGTCTGGTCGTTATCAGTCAAAAACTGAAACAAGTGCGATTTCAAGTCATCATCATTGTTGGAAGTTATATCATCCAAAGAACTTTGCAAACATCGAAAAAAATGGTAATCTGATGGTACAATGTCAGGGCTATATGGTAGATGTGACATCACTTCCCAACCAAGCTCCAATAATTTTTCACGAGTTAGCAAAGACGTGTATGGCCTAGCGTTATCATGGTGGAAGACAATTCCTTTACGATTTGCCAATTCTGGCTGTTTTTCTTTGATTGTTTACTCCAGTTTCATTAGTTGTTGACAGTAAACATTTGAATTGATCGTTTGGTTCCTTGGAAGCAGTCCAAAATACACAATACCTTTGTAATCCCACCAAATTGACAGCATGACTTCTTTTTGATGCAATTCAGCTTTCGATGTCGTTTGTGCTGGTTCATGTCACTTGAACCATGCTCGTTTTCGATTGATGTTATTGTAGACAATCCATATTCCAACACGGGTGATGATTCGCTTATAAAAAGGTCGACTTCATTGCGTTTGAGATGCGTATCGCAAATATTGATTCGTTGTGTTAAGTGAATCTGTTTCAATTTATGTGGAACCCAAATATCAAGCTTCTTAATGTTGTGTGTGATACATTTAACCTCTGTGCAATCTCTCACACAATTATATAACAATAAGATTCAATTATGGCTTCGATTCTGTCATCATCAACTTCAGTACGTCGACCAGAACTTTGGTCATTTTTTAGTGAAAGATCTTCAGAACGGATTATGTAAAACCATTTCTCACGTGTGCGTTCTCTTAAGCAATCAACACCATAAACTTCACATATCACTTTGTAAGCCTCAGCAGCTTTCTTGCTTTACGGAAATAAAAAAGCAAAATATGGCGAAAATGTTCGTTTTTACACACCATGTGAAAATCGACACCGAACTAACGGCTATAAACAAAATTATGCGCAATTTGCTTCTAAAGTAAGCTAAAAGTAACTGCGATAAAATGTGAAAAGGAAAAAAATCACAACATTTATAAAAGTCATTCATAAAAATCGTAACTCTATTTGCGAAAACGAAACTACTTTCTTGCCATCCCAATATATATGCATATATAT
>NC_068982.1:116659911-116663372 GCF_001194135.2 Octopus bimaculoides
TATATATATATATATATATATATATATATATATATATATATATGGAGAGAGGGCAAGGAAGAGAGAGAGAGAAAAGGAGGAAGAGGGGCGAATAGGTTAACAGATTGGTTTATAAAATAGTGTTTAAATGAAACGGTTATGAATTTTCAAATGAAATTGCGATGAATGAACTTTATTTCTGAAAAACTTAGAGGCCTAACGGCTAAAAGTTTGACTTCATAAATCAAATGAACAAGTCACTACGGAAGAATGGAGGGTTCGCTAAATATATTCAGTTCTTGAAAATGAGACTGTAAAGATCCGGAACCGTCTAATATGGATTCGGGGATTTTATTGTCCCAAAAAGAAATGTTAAAAGAAAAAAAAATACGAAACATCTAAATTAAGGAAGAGCAAACCTGAACACATATATAATGAAACATGTACTCGTGCATACATATATCTATGTATACATTTATACGCACATATACATATTATATATATATATATATATATACACACATATATATTATATATACATATATATATATACACACACACACACATACACACACACACACACACACACATATATATATATATATATATATATATATATATATATATATATATATATATATATATATATATATATATATATATGAGTATATATAAATGTATGTATATGTATATATATGTCTAAATGTTTATATATGTATATATATGTACGACCTGGTGGCCATAACCCCAATTAACACAACCATCAATGGTGGGGTGAACTCAAAACAACAACACCCCATGAAGTGTTTTTTTAAATATTATTAACAATTAAGTATCAGCATACATAAATAACCTATATACAAAAAAATATATACGAACAAAATAAATTAATGCTACACTAGACATGCAGTCAAAATATTTATAAAGGTAAAATATATATAATTCAGAAATTTGGACTCAGAAACTCGGCTTCACCAACTTGATTTCACGAACTTGTATTCGTAACTCTGGATTCACAAATTTGGTTTCACCCGAAATTGCCCTCAAAAAACCTGGCCTCAGGAATTTGGTTTTCAAAAAATATGAATTCCGAAAATTTGGATTCATAAAATCTGGCTTCACAAATTCGGTTTTCGAACCTTGGATTTTGAACCATAGACCTAAACATAAATAAATTTAATATCAAAGCAGCCATTTAAACTTAAAAGTTCATGACACAAAACGGCTGCCAGACTACATCAATAATTATAGTTAAAAAAATTAAATAGTAAAAAAATCTAGTTTGCTTTAATTTCACGCAAAACTGCCTCATACAAGCATGCTGAGTAACCAGTAGACAAAATTTAGAGTTAGTTGTCTAATACAAAAAATTGGCTACATGAAAAATTTAATTCATACACCCTCTAGCTACTCATACACATTTTTCTTAACAGAGAATAGCTAGCAAAATTAATACACAACCTGCTACAAATGCAGGGTTCAAAATTCACATAAATATATAACATAACTTAAGAGATTTTTGTACTCACCCAGATGTGAAACAGAAATTATTTTAAAACTGACAAGCAAAAGGTTCTGGCGAATTCCTGGGGCATAATATAATTCCATAAATGCCTGACAAAAAGAAAAAAGTGCATAAACTAAATAGGCAGTCATAGCTTCCAAAATCCACTTGAACTTGCCTCAGAGAGAAAAAAAAACTTTAAGTTACCACCACCTCCCCATATATATATATATGCATGCATATATATGTATATATATGTATATATACATATGTATATATATGTATATATATATATGTATATATGTATATTTACATATGTATATATGTATATATACATATATATATATATATGTATATATATGTATATATATATGTGTATATATATATGTATATATATATATGTGGTTATATATGCACTATATTATTTTGTAGTCGAGGCACAAGGTCCGAAATTTTTGGGGAGAGGGTTAGTCGATTAGATCGACCGCAGTATTCAGCTGGTACTTAATTTATCGACCCCGAAATGATGACAGATAAAGTCGACCTCGGCGAAATTTGAACTCAGAAATACCGCTAAGTATTTTGCCGTGCGTGCTAACGTTTCTGCTCACTCGCCGCCTTAATTCATGTACTTTTTCCGGACCTTGAAGAAAACAACTTGCTGAAACATCCAGTCAACCTCGTGGTGTTTGGAGTGATCACTAGTGATGGCAACATTATACCTCCATTCATCTTCCCACTCGGCCTCAGACTCAACACGGAGGCCTAAATCAAGTGCCTAGAGGAGGTAATTCTGCCCTGGATCAAGAGGTGGCTGCTGGAAGACTGTATGTCAAGCAACAAGACACTACACCATGCCACACAAAGAGGAGAACCCAGTTATAGCTGTCAGACAATTTCTACTACCACCCCACCCCTAACATCTGGTTACCTAACACCCCAGACTGCAGACTTCTTGACTATTATGTGTGGGGCGCAGTTGAGCAAGAGACTAACGAAACTCCTTGTAACACCAAAGATGAACTGAAGGCAAGGATTATGGCAGCATTCACCAACATAAACAAGGAGACCGTCCAGAAGAGTTGCAGGAGATTTCGAAATCATCTGGAGGCCGTGGTTGAAGTCAATGACGATTTTATTGAATAAATTTATTCATTAGTTTTTCTAGATATTTTTATGTAATTTTGGTAAATATCTGTTAAAATTAGATGTGAGTGTTATTTTTATTTTTGCGTAACTTAGACGACATCGCACCGAGTATATAAATCTCTATATATATACAGAAGCTACCTCCTGGCTCAGAGAAGCACTACCTCTTCCAGGCACTTACTGTAGGCCTCCGTGTTGAGTCTGAGGCCGTGTGGGAAGATAAATGGAGGCATAACGTCACCATCACTAGTGATCACTTCAAACACCATGATGTTGACTGGATGTTTGATTTCGATCACTCTCGGTACATGTTTTGAGGACACGGCAAGCCGACAGTGTTCACCATCTGTTCGTATTGGGGTTTCTGGCGCGAATGCCAGCAATACAACATGTCGTTTCCAAATTTCTGGCAGAGTGGATTGCGTCATAGTGCTAGTTTTCGCACAGACGGTGCCCAACTGACCCCACTATACTGTGTGGACGACAAATTTGAAAACAAACAATGCGCATGGGTAAAGGTAAATATGTATATATTTGTGTGTGTCTGTGTTTGTCCTTCCACCGTTGCTTGACAACCGATGTTGGCGTGTTTACGTTCCCGTAAGCTAGCGGTTCGGGAAAAGAGACCGATAGAATAAGTACTAGGCTTACAAAGGATAAGTCCTAGGGTCGATTTGTTCGACTAAACGTGGTGCTCCAGCATGGCCGCAGTCAAATGACTGAAGCAAGTAAAAGACTATAATGGCGAAAATTTACCCATCGCAAACTCTCTCTCTCTCTCTCTCTCTCTCTCTCTCTATATATATATATATATATATATATATATATA
>NC_068982.1:116664571-116665852 GCF_001194135.2 Octopus bimaculoides
TATATATATATATATATATATATATATGTATGTATATACACGTGTGCGTTCGTCTACTCTTCGCTTCACAACCGGTGATGGTTTGTTAATATCCCTGCAACTTAGTGACTCGGCATAATAAATCAATAGAACATGCTAATTTGTTCGTCAAACTCTACAAGGTGATTTTCCAGTATCGCCGCAGTCCAATGATTAAAACAAATAGAAGAGTTATTAAATTAACTGATTATTTTGACGTAGTTAGAAAATGTAAAAAAATTACATAATTCGTGAGAAAGTTGAGATTTATTATGGTAAAATAACAGAGATAGGGAATGGGTGTTAGGTTATTGACAATAAAGAAATTATCTAATTAGAGGAGGGATTAGACTATTCTATGTAGCAGTTAGCAAGAAAAAAACTCTCAATAAAGTCTGTGCTGTCATTGCAATGATGTTTGCTATCACTCATAATAACAAAAGCATCTAAATTCTTAAATCATATTAATTATAGAAGTTAAGAAAATTCTATGCAACAATAGCAGCACTCTTACCACTACCCCCCACATGAATAACAGCAACAACAATAACTATAACAGCCACAAAAAGGCGAGCTGGTAGAATTGTTAGCAACGCTGGGTAAAATGCCGAGCGTTATTTCGTACTGAGTTCATATATCGTCAGGGGTAACTTTGAATTACATCCATTCGGCGTCGATAAAATAAGAACCGGTTGCGCCCTGAGGTCGATTTAATCAACTTAACCTCTCTCCCAAAGATTTCTAGCTCTATGCGAACATTTGAAACTAATAACAGCAAAATTAGCAGCAGTAACAGCAACGGCAGCCTTTGAGCCAGTAATGGAGCTATTTGTGATCGCTCGTCTTGCCAGAATAAAAAGCTATACTACCCTAAAATTACATTCTGTTGTTAGATATAGTGGGGAAAAATGAAACGAACCTAATAAAAAGGCCATGTGATCATAAATGAAGTGTCTTCGATCCTAGGTCTGATCGACCAGGGCTGAGGCTGGGCATAGCAACAAACAACTCCGCCACCAATAACAATACCACCATCTTTATGAAGTGATACAATTCATGGCTGCAATCATTGTGATCATTGAAATTGTATTTCGTTAGCTTACAGAGATCCCATGTGTGCTCTGATAGCGAAGCGCTCACACCACGATATTGTTTTAACCAATTCTATCAGCCAAAGTCCAACGATGTAGAACCGATATGAATTACTTAATGATTCCTACGTAGATAAAAGGCAAATTTCATATATATATATATATATATATA
>NC_068982.1:116666343-116669024 GCF_001194135.2 Octopus bimaculoides
ATATATATATATATATATATATATATATATATATATATATATATATATATAAGACATATATAATATATGCATACTCAAATATACATATAAATATATACATTTAAGTATAGAATATATATAATATGATGTATATGATATAACAAACGCACACATACACACACATATATACATACACACATATATACACTGCTCTGAGTACCAGCGTGAAGCCATGTTACAGAATTATAAAGAAGCACAATACACACCCTCACAGACACGTACGCTCATACACGTATGCGCGATGGAAGTGTGTGTATAAGTATGTATGTATGTATGCGCCCCTACATATATAAAAGTATATAAACATATATGTGAGTGAGTGTGTGCTTGTTTGTAGGTGGGTATACGATCTATGTCTATGCTTATAACGTACATCTATTAACATGCTGTGCAACAGAAGCCACTGATTTATTTTCCATGCAGCTGAGAAGTTATGCTGTATCAACAATCTTTCATTGGACACAAAGGCCTATATATGGTTTAAACTTATATACTTCAATAATACTGGACTTTTTAATGTTCGCAGTGTGTTGGTGTATCTGTGATATATTTTTTTGAAATACCAATAACGCACACTTCTTTCAGATAAAATTCGTGTTCTATATAGTTTTGACGTCGAAGAGAGTTAAAGAAACTTTCACGAAGGTTTAAACCACTGAATTCGGTAATCGTACTGTATGAATGAATATATCTATATTTCTCTCTCTCTCTCCACACACATACACATACACACACACACACACACACACATGCACAAACACACACACACACACACAGCACACACACACACACACACACACACACACACACACACACACAGCACCCACCCTCACACACATACATACAAAAGAGGAGGTGCATAGTTTAGTGGTTAGGGTGTTGGACTCAAGATCGTAAGATTGTGCTTTCGATTATTGGATAACGCACTTTATTTCACGTTTCACCATTCAGCAGGCAAAAATCAGAAATCCTCCACCCCGTCCAGGAGGGAAATTATATACTACAAAAACAAGGAAACCAGTCTCATGCGTCTATATGATTCGGGAAGGAACTTTATCCATTACACACACACGCGTGTGCGCACTAATGAAAAAGTAATAATAATCAGAAGAAGAAGTCAAGAAAGTTCCTAACGATGCATGGAACCCATCATCCACGTGTTAATACTGATCGCCTATACATGAAGAGAGCAAATGGAGGAAGGGGACTGATAAGTGTGGATGACTGCGTACGTATTGAACTCGAGAGCTTAATGAGAGACCTAGCCCAAAGTAAGGTAACCTTGCTAGTGACAGGAACGAGGGAATATTGAGAGCAGAAAAAAAGGGAAAACAAAGGAAGAAGTATAAAAAGGACATGAAGAATTACGCAAGAGACTACACAATCAATTCCATGTAGCCACAACAGAAGTTGCTGGTAAAAATAGATGAGATTGGCTGAAGAAAGGAACCCTAAAAAAAGAGGCCGAAAGCACTATACTGGCAGCGCAGGACCAAGCTTTGGCCACGAACTGGAGGGTCAACTTTAGGAAGGAGCAAGTGTCTCCGCTGTATCATATCTGCAATAGAGTGGATGAAACCATTGTCCATATGACGAACGAATGCCCCAGAGTTGTCCAAAGTCACTACAAGTTATGGCGACACGCCAAGATAGCGAAAGTGTTACATTCGAAACTGTGCGAAAAGTGGGAGCTAGAGAGAAGCAAGATGTGGTATGAACACAGACCACAAAGAGTGGCAGAGTCGGAGACGAGCAAAATCCTCTGAGATTTCCCAATCCAAACAGATCAGGTACTAGAGCATAACAGACCGGTCATAGTGATGGTGGACAAGGTGCACCACAAGGCGCACGAATAGTCAAGAAGGAAGACGAAAAGATAAATAGACAGATACAACCCTCTTAAGTACGAAATAGCCCGGCTATGGAACATGAAAAAGGTGAAGATAGTGTCAATTATTGTTGGGTTCTTGGAAACAATATCAGAAGGCATCAAGAGGAATATAAAGGAAATTAGAATAGAGTGCCCAGTAGAACTGTTACAAAAGGTTTGCCTCCTTGGCACGGCCAGAATAATCAGGAAAGTAATAGATAGTTGAAAAGAATAAATAGCATGAGAAAGAGATAATAATAATAGTAATAATAATAATAATAATAATGATGATGATGATGATGATGATTAATATTATCATTATTATTATTTGAATCAGTATGATTCGGCTGCATGCGACTTTCACAGGCTTCTAACAGAAATCTAATTCATCCTGGTTTAGATTACCGAATGGAGGACGACAGAAAGTCTAAGATGGCTACAAGGAGCCCAAGGTGGCTAATGGAAAATTGACTGCTATTGGTCAAGGTGTTGGTAGAGATACGATCGGTATTTCAACAACACCAGATGCATTAATAAGAATTTTGTTTATTTCTATGTGTCTTGACTATACTGTACTGACGAGTGAAGATTATATATTACTATAATGATCACGAAATCGGCAATCTATAGTTCAGTCTGTTTTTAAAAGGCTAGTTTCTTTTTTCTTTAAAGGCTGCATTTCCTAGCATTCAGTAAAAATGTGTTTATTACGGTAGTTAACGTGAGGCATTCTTGTATAATTATGCACTTATATATATATATATATATATAT
>NC_068982.1:116669210-116669753 GCF_001194135.2 Octopus bimaculoides
GTGTGTGTGTATGTGTGTATTTTTCAATGTTTACAAATAACACGGAAAAGAAAATAGTTACCAGGGTAGCAAAAGTTCACACAAATACCAAGGATGTAACAACCTATTCATAAAGGTAGAAATTCCAGGTTTTGATGAAATGGTTTTGTATAACGTAGATGAATAAATAAATGGAGTCAAACGCAGGTGTTATTCAAATTTTTATACTTCCGACATATGTTCCGAAGAAAACATTGGTATTATTCCTGAAGGAATAAAATGATGTAAAACAATGCAACCTTCTCATCAGAGAAAGAAAAGGAGAAACAAAACGTATCAATAAGACATTTTAACCGAATGTGATTACTGCATATATGATAAAGGGAACGATGGTAAGTTATAAAAAAAAATGTTAATAAATATAACGTCAAAGGAAATTTATAGAAAGAGAAGGAGGAGGAAGAAGAAAATTAGTAGAAAACTAAAAATGGAGAAATGTAGTGCGATAGGTGAATAGGAATAAAGATTAAAGGCGTGAAATGTAAGAAGATATATATATATATA
>NC_068982.1:116669851-116671326 GCF_001194135.2 Octopus bimaculoides
ATGCACACGTACAAAGTTTCAATTGTTTCCAAAGGAATTTTTGTCTATTCTCCAGCTAAAATAGTCTCCACCTCTTGTAGTGATGATAGTGGAGGATATTGACTCCTTACTTGTTTTTCTAAAATGCATCATAAATGTTCAATAATATTGGGATCTGGGGATTGTTGTGGCCAGATAAGATGTTCAACTTCACTAGACTGTTCCTCGTGCCATTCAGTAACAACTTTAGCTATGTGAATTGGTGCATTGTCATCCTGAAAGACTGCGTTTCCCTCCGGAAACAGTTCCGCAACCATAGGATGAATTTGATCAGATAAAATGCTTAAATAGTCTTGATTATTAATTCTGCCATGAAGGGAAACCATTGGGCCGGCAGATTTCCAAGATATAGCCCTCCAGATCATCACAGATCCTCCTCCATGTTTAACAGTTGGAAGAAACCACGTACACCAATGCTTCTTTTGGCTGTCTCCACACATATACTCAGTCGGTGGTCTGAAATATGGTAATGGGTTACTCGTCCGAAAAAATAACATACTTCCACTGCTCTAGGGACCAATTTGGTAGGTTTTACTCCACTCTAATCGCTTTGCAACGTTTGTTTTTGAAAGTCGTGGTTTTCTGATCGCAGCCCTTCCGTGAAATCCAGCTTTGTGCAACTTCCAGCGAATAGTTGAGGTGGCCATTAAGCTCTGCAGTATTTTGGGAGCTGTACTTTTGTGATCCTTTCTAATAATTCGCATAAGAGTCCGGCGGTACCTATCTGAAAGTTTTGGTTTTCTTCTGGAGTTTTGTTTCGATGATGAGGTTTATCCGTCTTCCTCAAAGGCTGTCATTACTTTGAGACAATACTTCTTGATACACCAAACAATTCGGCTGTTTTCGTTACGCTAGCGCCTGCCATAAGAGCACACACAATTTGACCTCTTTGAAAGTACGATAAATTTGTCATTTAAATTAATTTTCATTACCTTTTTCTGATGATATCTGAAACAACAATTTTAGCAAAACATATTAAGCAACATTAATAATAAATCCCAAAACATAAAAATAAACAAGCTTTTGATGATTTTATAGATATTTCAAGGTTATGATGCTATGATGCTAGGTGTTTCCATTATTTTGTCCAACCCCTGTATCTGTTTTTGTTACCAACTTTTACCGTCCGCAAATCCCAAATTTTATTTTGGTTCACCGGAGCGCCTGTTTTTCGAAGCCTCATATTGTCGTGAATTGCTCGAAATGTGGAGTAGATGAATAGCTGACAACTGATGATGGGTCGTTCATTATGTTACTTGTCTTGTTTTCCATTTGTTTTTCTTGTTGTTTACATACCCAAGTTTGCCTTCATATTTCATGTTTTCGTATTTCATGTTCACGTTTTGTGACGTCCTGTACTCATATATGCATATATATATAAGTATGTACATATATGTATGTATATATATGCATATATATATATATATATATATATA
>NC_068982.1:116671476-116672651 GCF_001194135.2 Octopus bimaculoides
TATATATATATATATATTATTTATATTAGTATATGACTGAACGCCAAGCATCCATTACTTAGTAAGTTTATCCCTCCCCTCTCTCTCTCTCTATCTATCTATCTATATGTATCTTCTATTTTTATTTTTATTTCTTTCATTCGTTTCAGCCATGTAAATATATATATTGTATTAGATGCAATCTCTGTGGTAAACTACATGCAGGTCAGACGGGCCGCCGGCTGGCCGACCAGTTCACCGAACATCTAAGGGATGTTCGGCTACGTTCGAACACCCCTGTCACTTCCGCTTGGCTACCCTCCCCCTCAAACATCTCCGTCTTTGGCCTCGCTCTACATCACGGATCCACACAGTTACGACTCCGCCTGGAACAGCGTTATATTTTTAATCTACGAACCACTATACCTTCGGTCTAAACACAGCCCCCTCCTCCCTCTTTAAACAAAGCAACTTTATTTTATGTATGTATTTTAATTGCGCATTTTATATTGTATTAACTTCCTTTTTATCTCCTATCAACACACGCACGCGCACACACGCACAGGAATGCATTCATACACAACCCCAAGCACACACGTACACACACACCCATATACACACACACGCACATATACATACATGCACACGTACATACTTCAAACTACCAGCTAAACACCTTTCTACTGACCATTCTCCTACGCACATTTGAAGGGACACACTACATAAAAGACAGCCACTCCTACTATAAATTCTTTCTACGACGTGAAGCGACAAAAGTTCACTCACACATACACATATAAACAGCCAAAACCTCAAACACACACAACACATACGCACACTCACGTGTTATTATCACACATACACACACACACACACACACACACACACACACACACGCGCGCAAACCTATATATATTTATATAGACATACTAGCAGTATAACCCGACCTTGTCCGGGTGTGACTTATTATGCCATCTACGATAAGTCTTGCTAGCTGAAAATCAACTAAAAAAGAAAGCCTTACAACGAAAAAACCCTTATGATGTAAATATGTTCATAATTCAAAAGACGATGAAATTAATAGGGAAAGTCTGAAGGCTGTTTTAAGTAAAATTATTAAGCATACGTAAATTTCATCCGTGTAATTGGCTATAGAAATGCTTGTGCAAAACAACTTTTTTCGCTGCCCTGATTAT
>NC_068982.1:116674772-116676260 GCF_001194135.2 Octopus bimaculoides
TATATATATATATATATATGTGTGTGTGTGTGTGCGTGTGTGTGTGTATAATACACACACACACGCACACATATATGCTAACTTCTTTTATTTATTTAATGAAATACACAGGTCTATATAAATGTCCGATTGGTTTTTTGTTCTATTCTGATCTCATGTATATTTTATGTCTTTATTTAACTGTCTTATTGGTATATTCCATTTTATGTTAATATATTTCATTTTTTTTATTCCTTATTCTTTTATCCTTTTATACTTTGTTAGTATACTTTTATGGGTTTATTGCTTATATGAGAGACATTCTTTCATTCTATCTCAGTTCATTAATGAGACGGATGGAATGCTACACTAGCTAAAACGTATTGTTATAGAAATAAGCGAAACGGAAAATGAAAATCGAGGTATCTTTTGAAAAGTTACTAGAGGAGACGCATCTGCATCAATATTGCATAAGAATTGATAGTACAACGTCTCATCTGTAAGGTACGGATGCAGGCTGAGTCAAGAAGCTCGTAGTCGCTGTGAATACAGTCACGAGAATTCCACTTTTTGTCTCTCATCTTTATATATAGACTCTACGGACGCAATGGAATTCTTTAAGTAAATCTAGTGGCATATACCTCCATACTGCTGTTGACATCAGGTAGCCGAATACCGTAGACGGACAATAAACAGAATACTGCACGGTGTCTACTCGAATATAAAATTATTACTGAATATACATACACACATATGCATCCATGTTTAATATTCACAACGATTTCCCCCTAAAGTCAGCGACAATCTAACCGAAATTCCCCATTCTTTTTCTCCCTATTCTTTTCTTTATTCTTAACACCTCTAGACAAATTTTTGACCTTTTCCTTCTTTTCCCTTATCGACCATTTTATTTCTTCATACATTTGTTTTTCTATGTCATCTTTTTTTTACTTCGTTCTTCCGGCTTCACCATTCATTTTAAATTGTATCTCCAGTGAGTTAAAGTGGGATTCCTTAACGACGATGTAACTTTCCTATAACTAAGACATCTTCGGCCTGATGAGTAGCTGGAGGAGTACCCCTCGTTGAATAATTATTATTTACGAGGATCTGAAAGCTAGGAAACATATGTAGCCTGGGCTTTACCTGCTACACTCTCTCAATTTGGATATACATATATATTAATAAAAATAATATTAATATGACAACAAAAGAATGAATGAGACCTCGATATTATGCAAAATAGAGGAATTTATCTATAATTATAATATGTGACAATTAGTTAGTTGTCATAATAAAACTCAGAGTTTCGAATGCCGGGGCTGAAGTCTGCTCCAGCATCTCATCAGTTATTAAGACAAGCCGGGGCTGAAGTTTACTCCAGCATCTCATCATTTATCAAGACGAACGCTATAGCGTCTGTCTTAATAACTGATGAGATACCGGAACAGACTTCAGCCCTGGCATCCGAAACTCTGAGTTTTATTATGACAACCAACTAATTGTCAC
>NC_068982.1:116676313-116678151 GCF_001194135.2 Octopus bimaculoides
TATATATATATATATATTTGTTTATATGATGTTTTATATATAAAATACAATATGCATATCTATAAAGTGACATACACATGTAGATATGCATGCAGAAACCCCCCACACTCATACTTGTGAATGTGCGACTACATATGTGCCTCCACGCGTGTGCACGCACATATGTAGTCGCACATTCATGCTTATTTACGACTAAATGAACAAACACATACAAATATACATATATACATATTTCCACGTTGATGCACATATTTACACACATAGGCAGTAATATATACAGTCGCAAACACTTATGTACACAAATGTAAATGTGTGCACCAGTGCACGAATAACCGATATACATGCATTTTAAATACATGAATGTGTAAATTTCAAATATGTAAATACACGGTTACAGCAAATATATAAATATATGAACATAAAACTGGTTGAGTGTTTAATCACTATATAAATATGTAACACATAAACATAAAATATTTATAGATATACAAAAGCGAAAAAAGGAAAAAGAATTTAACAATTGTTTAAACATTGATTAAAAATTGTATAAAAATTGGAGAGCTTCAAAAATACATAAATATATAAATATGACAAGTATAAGATTTGTATAATAATTGTTGTATAATGGTTGTATGATCACAAATATCGATTGAAGCATATGGGAACATGGGAACATAGAAACATAAAAACATAAAACCATGGAACCGTAAATGCATATATGGTTCTTTAGTAATATGCATATCCATGTTTACAATCCTACTTATCATTCTCATACACAAACATGCATACACACACACACACAGACATAAACACATAAACACGCAAGCACACATCCACATTTATATACATACGGATATTAATGCACGAATATGCGTAGGCATACGTAAATACGTTTGCACATACGCAGGTGTACACAGTTAACATATTCATACTTATTCAAAATGCACACAGCGTCATACACATGCGCATACACACTCACGTATATGCGTGTATGTAAGTATGTGCATATTTGCATGCATGCATGTATGTATGTATGTATGTATGTATGTGTGTATATATATATATATATATATATATATATATGTGTGTGTGTGTGCAAAGTGGCCGTGGTAGTGGTGGTGGTAGTAGTAGTAGTAGTAGTAGTAGTAGTAGTAGTAGTAGTAGTAGTAATAAATGTTCAGAATTTTAACGGAAATATTAAATTCATTTATTAAAGGCAGGAATATTGTTTACAGTATCAAGTGTTCTTCAATATCTGAATATAGCTGAATCCTTAATAGATGACTCTGACTAAAATGCCTTTATGAAAAGCGCTGTCGATGTGAACTGTGCTGGCGCGCTCACCGAGCCGAGACGGCAAAGCCGCACGCTATGTGGTTAAAGTGCTTTTATAAAGCAAATGCTGTCAATGCCAGCTGTGTTAGCGCTAACCAGGCCGTGACGTCTAAGCCGCACGCTGATTTGCTAAAATCTTTTATGAATAAGACGCTGTCAGTATCAATTACGTTGGCGCTTTCATCAAACCGTGACGTCTAATCTGCACGCTGATTGGTTAAAAGATAGTTCGTGAGATACAGCTTGCTGGAGCCTACTGAAATGTATTTAAAGGACAAACTCGAGCATTCCACTAGTTATTATTTGTGAAACATAACTGTTAGTTAATACCGCTACTATATAAGCCTGAAGATGGTGCAAAGTATGAAAGTACATGCCTAATCATGTGTAATAGTCTGAAATTAGGAAAAATGCAAAAATGCAGACTATGTTGGAACTTCATTGACTAATACATGCATACAAACTTACATACGTACTCATATATATATATATATATATATATA
>NC_068982.1:116680461-116688185 GCF_001194135.2 Octopus bimaculoides
GTGTGTGTGTGTGTGTGTGTGTGTGTGTGTGTGTGTGTGTGTGTGTGTGTGTGTGTGTGTGTGTGTGTGATACTGCGAGTGGCTTATGTGTGATAGGTTCGGAGTTCAGGACATATAGGCAAGTAGATTCATTTGAGTCAGGTTTTTTAAATTAATAAATTGCTCCATTAAAAATTTAAATTTAATGTCACCAACACTCATTCTTGGTCGGAATAGTGTCTTATTGAGTTCGTAGAGACGTAGCTTAAATAAAAATTACAGAAGAAAATATTCATTAACCTCTGACAAAAAGATATCAAAACAGTGTCAGCTTGTGAAAGCATATTTGATTCCCGCCAATCAAATGTTACTCCTTTTCGTTACGAAGATGAATCCACCTTAATGAAGAGATGGATAGCACATTTCAGAGACCTCCTTTACAGCCTATTCGCAGTAAATAAAATCGTTTTAGGTAAGTTACTGCAGTACTATGTTATTGAAGAATGGATAGAAATCCTAAGACTCACGAAGTCAAATTTGTCATTAAATATCAACCTATCAGCTGGCGAGCATGCAGTGGCTGATATTGTAACCACATTAGGTGAAGAATGATACTTCGGTTCCCAGTATTGTGTACATGCTTCCTAAACTGTTTACAATAGTACGCATGTATACTCAATCACCTAATGTTCTGTAATTAACATGACCATTTGATTTTCAGCTGCAACCCTTCTGTCTCTTAAATAGTCAATGACTATTAGCACAACCTTCGTGCTGTATTCTTACCTTTATTTGACATATTTAAAAGGCAAGCATTTGTTGGTATTTTAATTTCCATAATGACCTGGTATTTTTCATTGTGAGTGCTAAAGCTATCAATTCACATCGGCTATAGTTAATTATTCATTAAAATTACACCTAGTATTTTGTCTAGTCATTTCTTGTTGGCTTACTTAAACTACCGCAAAGACCATGTAAGTATAAGTACGTTTTTAAACATCATATACAGTATTTTATAGCTACACATCAAATGAAGGAACGTTTCTCTAATTTCCTTGCACGACCTGCGAAAGTTTCACGTCACATTCAACTTTTTCAATTCCTTCCATGCTCTTGTTTCTTCAATGTTCCCTTACACCTTATTGATGGATCACATTTTGCTGGAATATAAATTACGTTTTATTCGACTATTGCCTTTTTATCTACGTTATAAAATACCCCGCTTTGTAAAGTTATATACTTGTGCTTTTTAATCTTTTGTTTCTCTGCGTTCTTTACCATTTTTATTTAGATTCCACCAAATTTCCTTTATATACCATTCCATTCATTTTCTTTTCATTATGATTCTCCATAATCAATTCTATCTATTCTCCTACGTTTACTATAGCATCTTTGTTTGTTTTTATAGACAGAATATTATTATTCTTTGATCTCTTTCTTTCTGTCTGTCTTTCTTTTTTATCTCTCTCTGTCTGTCTCTGTCTGTCTCTCTCTTTCTCTCTATATTTCCCTCTCTGCCATACAATTCTTTTTATTGCTATGAAAGATTTAAATCCTGTAACCTTTATTTCCTTTTATACGTCTTTCATATTCTGACACTTCTGTCTCTATTTGACACGTCTGTGTCTACTTTTTTCTTGTCAGGAATAACTTTATATTCCTGGCCTGTCTGTCGAGTGAACGAAAAGTTTTATCTGAGGATTTTCTGAATGATTCTGCGAAGCAACAACAGCGGCAATAACATCTATAACAACGAATAAAATAGGAAGCCAACAGACATTTGTGAGAAGGTAAAAGAAACAACAGAAATTATAAAAAGAAAACCCTTAAAACTATATACTATATGTCATGATTGGAAGTTAACAAGTAAAAGCCTCACATGGTCAATATTTGATAAGAGAGGGGCGAAAGTTGATATGCAAAAAATGCTCTGGAATGCACAGGTATCGCAGAATGAAAGATTGAGTTTGAAGAATTGCAGATCTTGGCTCAAATATTCCATTTGACACCAGAAAAAGATACATAGCTAATGTCTTCATCTCAGACTCCACCAAGGGAGTCAGGCCCTAGAGCCTTTCCACGAGATGCCATAAAAGGACAAAAGGTCACATCTCTTCCCATGAGATATTTTGAAAATCATATGAAACAGATTATGAAAATTAACTGCAGATTTTGTGGTAGATTGGTTTTGTTTACTGATTATGCTGCAACGCTAATGTTATCAGCCACTACCCATCGGTTGTACCCAAATTAATGGCTGCTGACCTATGCTGACAAAGACTGGCATCAAATATGTTGCAGACGTTGGTATTAGAGCGCAAAAGGACCGAAAGAGAAACATTTTCTACGATCAACTGCCATGGATTCGTATTTTTTTATCGACTCCGAAACGATGAAAGACAAAATTGACCTCGACGGAGTTTGAACTCAAAGCGCAGAAAACTGAGAGAAATACTGCAACGCTTCTACCCAATGCTCTAACAACTTTGTCAGTTATATATATTCCCAAACTGTGTCTCATTTTGCTAAAACTACAGTAACTGCCGCAATCCAGCATTTTACTTCTTCATGTGATTTGACATTCCTTTTCCGCCTTTTTCAAATGTTTAAACAGATGTAATTTTCCGAGCGTCTTCCCTGTTATTTCAGTTAGATTTACTATATTATTTTGGTGGTTATCACAATTTTGCTTTTCCTCAGCATTTATATCCATTCTACATCGCCGCAACGTCTTGCAATTATATCAAGTGGGGTTGTTAGATCTGTAAGTTCTTCATTCCGTCTTATTAAATCAATATTTTCAATAGATGATTACAAACTTCTCTGTCTTCTACTATAAAATTTCTTTCAAGAGGTTCAAGGGACTTCAAAAAACATATGTAAGTGTTGATAATCTGTGAAGAGAGATAATTAGGACGTGAGGATTGTAAACAAAGGCAAATCCTATAATTTTAAAAACTGTTGATAAATATTTAACTAAATGCCATGATTTACACATGTACACACCTGCAGAATAAAGCACTACTAGGAACTACATGTGCATCACGTAGTGGAGTTTCAAATGCATAAATAAGTAAAATACAAAAAGAGAACAAAACATCGCACGTAACTATGACATACAAAGTTGCTCCCTTTATCTGTACAGTGAAACCATATTAAATGAACCTAAAACTTAATTGAAATGAGGAAATAATGAACTTAGAAAGCGTATAGCATGCACAGGGAATGAAAATTATGAAAGAATATTGTGGGCTGTTTGATTAATACTTAAGATAGTAAGTTATAAGTAAAAGAAAATTATATTTTGGTAAGCACAGAAAGCAATTTCAGTTATGTTTCAGTCTTATTAAACCTTTTTGGCAAATCATGAACATAGTTTTATTTGCCGAAGTAATGCTGAGTAGTAATGGTATCATGTATATTTATGGCATTTTACATGCGTAGACGAGATTAATTACGCGAAGCGTCATCTGTATGAAAAGTGATTGTCAAGTTATAGTGAATGTATTTAGCGTAATGAATATATAAAACCATCCCCCCCCCCCCAAAAAAAAAAAAATTATGCACTGAGGAAGGGGAAACTTAATCTCAATAACCGATATCATGTTACTCACTTCGGCAAATAAGGGAGGCAATTTCCGAGATGTATAAGAACTCAACAGTGAATCATAACCGCTTTCGGATTTATTAAAGTAGTGATGAAACAATCACTACTTCGATGTACAATATTAACCACAAGAAGGTATGGCAAATTAAGCTGTTAAAAATATATTTGTGTGTAAGGAATAAAAAGTTTTGAATGGTACAACAATGCACTATAATACAAAGAAATGGACTATATACTTGTAATTTAGTTATCTATAGTGCGATGATATTTCGGAATACAATTCCTTCTTCAGATCTTCTTAGATGGAGTCTCTGCTATAAACTGTTTACTAACGGCTTTTCATTTTTTTTTCCGGAAGTGTCTCAGTAGTGGTCTCACGAAGCTCATTCTGGAATTCCTCATGAGAAGTGCGTGAGGTCGGCTATGTTTCAATCTCGTGTGTGTTGGTATATCTGTAGCGCTACTTCTAAGTTATGTGTTATACGTGCAGCTTCTGTTTTTTTTGTTATAAACAATACATGAGCATATTGTTAAGAATGAACTTACACACGTCCAGATGTAGCTAAATAATATATTGATTACCAATCTCCAGCCTGTTGTTAATTTGGGGTCCTAGTCTGTGTATGAGTAGTGCTTCCTTAATTCTTAAATTACCCAAATTTCTTTCATTGTCCTCAATTGTGACTGTTATGCTTTTGTGTGATTTCTTCGTTTGAATTCAAATCACACCTGACTTGTAGGTTTGTGGAAGTTCCCAAGACATACGAATATTTACAGTAAATATGTTACTGCAATTTTGAGCAACCTCGTGAAAATAAATGACGAAATGTCGACAAATGTTCGTGATTAATCTGTCTTGAGGTTGTTTCAAAGTCTTACAGCTTTAAGGATTCATTAAACGTTCTTGTCATAATCCCCTTATAATGAGTCTGTGACAAATCTAGGTAATCAGCTCTTTTAGATACAATAGAACACTAATCACGTATATATATATATATATATATATATATATATATATATATATATATATATATATATACATATATTCATACATACACATTCATATGCTGTATGTATGTATGCATGCATATGTGTGTGTGTACGTGTGTGTATGTGTGTGTGTGAATTGGTGCGTGTATGTGAGTTGGTGCGTGTTTTTGTATGCGTGTATCTATGTAAATATATGTAGGTGTTGGTTGTTAAATTCAAATGATTTCAAGAAATTTATAAGCCATTTTCTTTACTGAAGAATCGTTCCATCTCTTTTATTCAAATCCTATTTCCTACCAAACAGACACGCGAGAAAATTCCTTAAACAAATCTTATGTAACTACACTAATCTGCAGAAAGTTGGCGCACATTTAATGCAATAACGACTTGAAAAATTATTCACTGCATATGTCCACAAAGCGTTGACATAACAAGCTGTCAAAGCCCACTAAACTATTTTAAATATTGCTATATTTTGAGGGATGTTTCTCCACTCAAAGTCTTTTGTAATGTTGTCCGCATTGGGCAAGTTTTTTAATTGTTGCAGTAGTGATTTGTTCGTCATCACCAAGTCTAGATGGGAGGGGAACATTTTGGTCTGCTTTTTTTTTTTGGATGTGTGTTCTGTTGGCTGCTGTTTTTTGTTTTGTTGTAGGGCTAGTGGGGTTGGATGGGGAGGGTCGTTTCCTTCTTTTTCTGGAGAATGTCTCCTATCCTTCTCCTTTGGCTCCTTCCATTTCCTCTTCTGTTTCATTTTCAGATGTTTCCTCACTTGGTTCTTCTGTTTTCTTTTGTTTTTACTTTTGTTTTTCGACACGTAGGGGAATCGTTGCTTTTCGGGGGAAGGTTGGCATTCGGCCCTAATGTAGCCTTTTTGGCCCCATTTGTAGCAACGAGGTTTCTTCTCCTCTACCTTGACTCACAGCTTAGTCTCCTCCACCTGTATCGAATCTATAATAATTTCTAAATCGGCAGGGGCTTCTTGTATGATCATCTCTAGTCCCTACCCCTGCCAATTTTGCAATTCCAGTGCTGAGGTTTGGAGGATTGAAATTTTATCCTCCAAGCCGTTTATTATGGTTGCCACCAGCCAAGTGGGGTCTACTTCGGGTAGGATGTCTCCTACCTTAATCTTGGAAGTTCGCCTCCCAAGATAAGTCAGTACGAGTACTACCTCCCCAGTTTTTAATGTCTCCGTCGACCTTTGTTTTGCCTTTTGTTCTGACTTAAATCTGACTTCTGTTGTGGCATACTTCACTTCTCTTGTGATGTATGCCACATCATTCCACATTGGAGAGAGACAGAGCTCCACTGTCTCCTTACTCGCATTGATCAGTTTCTTTTGTAAATAACTGTACATCATAGTGCATTATGAATTGTTTCACTGGGAGGAGTGATCACAATTTCGCTCCCCACCCTTTTCAATATACCTTTATATTTTCCTATTCATCGTTTCCACAGTTAATTGACCTTTTTGAAATAGTGGCTGCTTCTGCAAAATTGCTTCCTTTTTGTCCTTGCAAGAAATCCTCAGAGGACGGCAGGTTTTTTTATTATTCTGTGCTACTCTCTGTGTTTTTGGCATTCTTCCATGAACTTGAACCCGGTTCATTCCCAGTTTTCGACTTTATTGAAGATTTATCCATGTTTGTGTGTCTTTTCACAAAAATATAACAATATTTTCCCCCTTCACTTTAGGGGGAAACGTTAACAAACGTCTGCCTCAAGCAAACAATGTGTTTTACACAAAAACTCTAAAGAAAACGTTCAATAGCGTAACTACCCAACAGTGTAAATTCAACAAAACATCCACAAATATTACAAACTTACGCCAGACCTACGCACAAACAACATTCACGAACAAGTCTGATTCTTTATTGCCCACAATGGGCCAACATAGAGGGACAGCACAACGTGGAGACAAAAAAAACAAAACAAAAAAAAAACGGATAGAAAAGATGAATAAAATAATGAGATAAAAAATGACAAATGAAATGAAGCCGTTCGGGCCCACCTCCGAGCGGCTTCATTTAACCCGTTAATACAAATTTTTAAACATTATTTATAAACAGTTAATTTTCATCTTTCTGGAAAATGATTATATTAAAATCTTTCAAAAGCTTACGCTGGCTTATCCACTCTGGTATCGTGCTGGTGTCAATTTTCTTGACCCAGCACTCAACGTCCTCCTCATAATCCTTTAATCTCGGAATATACTCTGGGTCTGCCACCACGCAATGATAGTGCCAGGGTAACCCAGTACATCCTGAAGTATTCACCTTTATTGTTCGGTCACACGAGTGTATCTCATTATAAAGTTCTTCGTTAGATCTACTGTATAATGACATATTTTCCTCACAGGACAGGGGGTGGGGGAGTTTGGGGACTCCTGTATGCTTGTGCTTATCTTATCTGTGTCAGGTGAGGCATGGAGAGGGTTGGTGTCTGCAGGGGGAGAGTGGGGCAGAGTGGGTCTGGGTGTAAGTCAGGTGAGTGTGGGATGGAGTTCGACATTTACAGAATGTGATTTTCTCTTTCTTCTCCTTTTCCTAGCCGTTTCCCATTCGTTCTTATCTTTGCTCACCCCCTCTTCTTCGGTGCTAGTACTGGTTTGCGCTGACGTTGGAGGTGTGGTTTCCTTCCTGCACCCAGGCTTTTCTGGAGTGTTCACGGGCAACGAAGGACAGTCCGCTCTAATGTAGCCTTTCAGGCCACATTTGTACCATCACGGGGTCTTGCTCTCCACTCTGACCCTGAGTGTCACCTCTTCGACCGTGATAGCGTCAACTATGTTTTCGAGGCCCTCCGAGGCCGCCTGGATGATCATATCCAGGCTCTACCCTTGCCAGTTATTATGAGCCGATCTGGTGGCCTGGAGGACCACTATCTTCTCTTCCAGCAGTAAGCAACTACTAGCCAGGCTACATCAATTTAGGTATTCATAATTTATTGGGCATTCCTAAAAACAAGTCCTGTGTAAGACAGTTCGGTATTCTCTGTAAATGCACAAAAACTGTAAGGGCTACATACTTTGTATTGTTGTCATTGGATTAGCGAAACAATTATGAGAACAGAAGCAAGGGATAAGCCCCGCTTTCCCGGGAACTACCGGCTACGTCAGTTAGTATATATATATATATATATATAT
>NC_068982.1:116688213-116689798 GCF_001194135.2 Octopus bimaculoides
TATATATAAATATATATATATATAATGCAACAGTAGTAAAGTACATCAGTAATATATTTTACATAGTGCAAACATTAGCATAGAATTCAAATCGTTGGGTAGAGAGGATAAATTTATGTCTGTCTGTCTGTCTGTATGTCTGTCTGTCTATCTATCTATCTATCTATCTATCTATCTATCTATCTATCTATCTATATGTCTGTCTATCTATCTATCTATCTATCTATCTATCTATCTATCTATCTATCTATCTATCTATCTATCTATCTATAACGAATTGGAGAAAGGGGAGGGAACGAAATTATAGGGAAGGATATTGTAGTTGTGATTTTTATTTCCTTTCCACTTACATTAGAAACATTCTTCAAGAGAAAAGGCTATAGTCTTATAACCGGAGCCTAAACGTTTTCTATTTTGTTTTACACGACTTAAGGACTTAAGATAATGGTAAGATGAAAGACATGCTGACACCCCAAATGCTTGATTCAGAGGACCAACTGGTATTATAAAACAGGGCGACAGATTACAACTGTCATTCAGGAGCAAGAACGGTTTTCCAATGGTTTTCTGTTTCCAAATTTCATTCAGAAAATTTTGTCAGCCAGAAGCTATGGTAGAAGATATCTGGTTAACATACTGCGCAATGGTATTGAAGCAGAAACCACAATATTGCGCAGTAAACTTCTTCACCACAGAGTCATAACTGTGCTCATAAAAATAGAGGTCAATGAATTTGCCTCTATTCTTCAACATACTTTCCTCTCGATTTTCCTACATTGTTATACAATTTGTCCGTTAGTTCTCCATCTTCCCTCTTCTACCCTTCTCATTTCTTCACTCTCCTCATTATCTCTTTCTGTCTGTCTGTCTCTCCCCTCCATCTCTGTCTGTCTGTCTGTCTGTCTGTCTGTCTGTCTGTCTGTCTGTCTGTCTGTCTGTCTGTCTCTCTCTCTCTCTCTCTCTCTCTCTCTCTCTCTCTCTCTCTCTCTCTCTCTCTCTCTCTCTCTCTCTCTCGCTCTCCTTATGTGTATGTGTGTATATGTGTATCTACATGCCTTACTCGTTTTATGTCTCATATCTCAGATTTCCTTTTTCTGAGTGTATGTTTGGCTGATTTATGTTTCATTTTGTCTATTTGCCTCGCAATCGGCCATACACACACGCGCACGCGAACATATGCATTAGTATGTGTGTGTATGTGCATATATATATATATATATATATATATATATATGTATATATACATACATACACACTCATCTATCTATTTATCTATCTATCTCTCTAGCTATCTATCTAGCTATACACACACACACACACACACACACACACACACACAACCACACACACACACACACACACACACACACACACATATATATATATATTCATATACACATACATAGATATACACAAGACTTGCAAGCAGACGTATACAGTTGATTTGAATTTGTGTTACAAATAATTTTATTTGAGGTCTCATTTAGGGACAAAAACAATTACATCTTGTTAGAATCACTGTGGTCATAAAAAAACCCGTACATACATACATACACACATATATATATACACATACATGTGTATA
>NC_068982.1:116689823-116694823 GCF_001194135.2 Octopus bimaculoides
CTATATTCTTATAGCAAATATATATATATACATAATTATATATATATACATACATATATATATATATATATATTGCTATATATATATACTTTTTACTATATTGTCTTGTAAGGAAATTATTATGATTAGATATCAAAGTATTTCTCCGTAATCCTCCGACCCGGCCACCGTTAATCTACTTCACAGTGTCTGTTAATATCAGTTGCTAATTGTAACTAAGTGTTTATTGGGTATTACGTGAGTAATTTGGATTAAATTTGTTGTTTATTTTTTACTTTGATTTAGCTTTAATTCCCACTCTCCTTCCTTCTTGATGATTTCATATATACATAATTACGTACGTACATATATACATACATACATACATGCATACAAAAAAGATACATAAATGCATATATATGTACATACATACATACATACATACATACGTACATACATACATAAAGACTGGCGTCGTTAACATGAGACTTGCTGGCGTAGAGGACCGTTTAAAACCGCCCTTTTGAACCTTTTCGTGTGCAATTAAGCCGACTCCTCTATTTTAAATCAGCAGCTGGTTTATTTCTTCTGTTATGAATTGGAGAAACACTTGTTACTTACCAGTTAGCGTTATGAGGACCGGATTACAAAGTATAACCTACAGTTCGTGGAATGTCGCTGGTAAGATCATAGCTGATATTCATAAGACCAAACCAACACTGCTAATAACACAAGTAGTACAACAAATCTTGTAAAATGTTTCAGACGATGCAAGTACTCTGGTCTTTACGTTTCAAGGTCTACTTCAATGCTATGAAAAATGTGAGATGGCCCGACACTTCATTCGATTAGATATAGTGACTAAGGATGTACTGGGACAATGTTGACATAAATTTTACCTAATTTACAATCAAACAGCTTCTGCAACAATCATCTTTCTTTGTAAGGAAAAACGACTTTCACAGATTGTAATTGTTATCTCAACTTTCGTGGAGCTAATCTATGTTTTCAGAAAACTGAGAACCAGCCACAACCTGCCATAAGAGAGACAAATAATTATATAAACAATATGCTGCCGTAATCACTAAACTTTCGCATATCTCCACGTGTAACCGATGTGAGAGGAATGACAATGGAATGTTTTCAACTTTACAACATTTTGAAACTACAGTTCATAAACCATTTCTCTAGAATTTCTAAGTTGTTGTTGAGCAACGGGCCTTTTAAACAAGAATAACGAAAAAGCCAACTGTTCTTATGGGAAAAAGCTATCGATGATGTTGATGGGGAATACATGGAATCATGTGATATTTAGTACTGAACAGTTTATACCTTCTTATAAACAGCAGTTATTACTATTGAAGAACACCTAGGAGAAACCTGCAGTGCGCATGATTATAAAATTACGAAGCAGAAGCAACATAGAAGGAAAACAAAACTTGTTGGCAACATCAAAAATCCGTGCTGCTATTTTTGTTGGTTGACCACTGCAAAAAAAAAAAATGTAAGAGGAGTAATGAGTTCATACCTTGCCAATTACATCTGATGCAAAAAGCAACAAAAGTCTATGGTGATTCTTCTCACCAAACAAATTACAATAGAACACGCTGAACGGAAAACTTCATTTTCGTAGAAAAGGTTTCGAACGAGCCAGTATAAGTCACAAGTTTGCTGCTAATCCACTAACATTATACTCGGAGATGAGGAAGGCAGATATGAACTCTAAGAAAGCCCTTTCTTAGAAAGTTCTTGAGTCATTCTGATAAAAAACCTGAAACGAAAAGAGAAATTTCAAGCAGAATGCATTGTAGCTAAACAGAGTTACAAAAAATCCAATACCAACATCGACAGTAAGACATACAATCGGCCCCGAAAATTAGGCAAGCTACATAATGGGGAGATACCCGGAAGAAGCCTTATTGTTGGATACTGACCATCTACAGAAAGTCATTAATATGTATATTAAAATGAAGTTTGGAATGCTAGACTGACATACTAAGTTGGCTAGCTATAACACAGAGAAACGCTGTAGCCAAGTGTGAGACCACCAAATGTCAGAAAAATATCGGCTCATTGCTTGCCTAAATATTATGTTCAAAATTTTCAGAAGCTGTTTTAACCAATTCTCCCCAGGACTATTATTAGTCTAAAATCAGAGACTAATGAGCAGACAGGTGGGAAAAAGGAAGTGTGGAGATGTGCCGAATAACTTTTGATAAAGAAAGCAGTGTAACCCGAAGTAAGAAAACACTGCAGAGACCTTGTGTTTATAGACTTGAATACAAGGAAAGATTCAACTTTATTCATTACTCCATGGCAGTTGCTACGTTAGTTGCTGCGATTGAGAGGCTCACAAAAGAGAAAAGAAGACAAAAAAACTGGACAACAATCCCACGTTTACGGTTGAGAGCGGACCAGTCATCTCCAGTATTTCAAAGGGAATGTTCCAAGTAGAGATAGTCTTTCTGTACTGTTTGGTTTGGCAATAAATCCGTTACTGTTTCTGCTTTAAAAGTCCAATGGCTATACGCTAGAGTTTGCAGTTACAAGAGATACTAATATAATCCATAATTCCTTTACGGAGGACATGAAAATATATACTGAAAGTGTTTGCAATGCCGAAAAACATTTGGTGTTATCATTTTCATCTGACAGATGAATGAAATTTGGCCAAAAAGAAGTGTTTCTATTTGATTGTTGAACGTGGAAAAATCAGTCTCCTAAAGCCAGATCCCGTGTGTCAACAATCTTTCTATTTCTCCTGTTTCACACAAAGAAAGACACAAATAACTTGGCATCAATAAGAATATACACGAAGGTGCTGCGAACAACAATAGAATGATCTGACATACCGCAGACTTAGAAAAATATGGCAATTGAAGCTCTCCGCTTAAAATAACTAAATATATATTTATGTACGTACAAGTATTGTATATACATGTATGAATCATATCTATCTATCTATCTATCTATCTATCTATCTATCTATCTATCTATCTATCTATCTATCTATCTATCTATATACACACACACATACAGGTGTATACACACACACACACACACACACACATATATATATATATATATACACACACATACACGTGTGTGTGTATGTGTGTATGTGTGTGCGTGTGTATTTGCGTATGTGTGCACGAGTGTGTGCGTATGACTAGATGTGAATGTCCCTGAACATTATTACATGACAACATCAGTTGTTGACACCAAATGGATATAGAATCAGTAAATTGAAATAATAAAACACGCCAATGTTTGCACATAAAATGGAATTAATCGATTCTTGTGGTATTTTTTTCTCTTCAACAAACTTTGTGAATGGCAGCACAAAACGAAGCAATTTGGCAGAAACGCTTTTTAAAAAAATCTTGTTAAAATTTAACTTTATTCATGTTTTTCATATAATACTTGTAATCTGTTCCTGAGAATTACTAACAGGTTTCTAAGAAAAATTAAATAAGTAAACTAATGATGCTGTATATATTTTAGAACTAAATATACGGCAATGTATACGATAATCAAGAGAATCTCCTTGCAAATTCATATAGAAAACCCTCTCTTCTTTCCTTGTCAATGAAAAACTAAGCTGAGTTTGATAACATGGATGTACCATCCTGAAAACCGTAAAAGTGTGATTGGTATCCTGAGAGATTTACACCAAGTGGCAGCCAAATATTAATAAAATCAAATATTCATTAAATCACAATAACACCTTGATAATCCCGCACACCAATTGATTCGTTTAAGCTGCAGGCATACATTTTCATGCATATTCATATACATATACATATATATATATATATAGATTAACACGTTTACAGATGTCCATACTGTAGTTTGCAGACATAGCAAGAATACATATACTTACAAGAAAAGCTATATAAGTGAGTAGGAACCACTTGCAGAAGTACAGAATCGAGAACACAGAAATATGTGCAGAAACTCCAGTACATATACTCACATGCACGCCCCTATGCATACATCCATGTAAATATGCATGTACAAACACATGTGCATTCATTTATACATATTTGCACGTACATAAATTTACTCGTATACATAACTTGACAAGTATATCTGTATAATATATTAAATGTCATGTTTGTGAGCAGGAGTATGTGAATATACATATATATAGTTATATTTATTGACATTCACATTTCTAAGCGACACATACTGTATTATGAATTCATTATAAATGAAGTTGTTGGCTTGACCTTCTCTGTGGCATAAAGAAAAACATTTTCGATTGAATGATAATTCCAAACCAGCTTACAACTAACCTCATTAAATAAGCGTTTAAGAAACCCTTAACAAATTGTGTACGCTTGTTCAGATTATCCTTAATTGGACCCAAGTCAATAAAATTCTTATGTATTAATCATTATGTTCTACCTGTGAAGGCAGCTATACTATTGTAGATATGAACATTTTTAGAAAATCGTACACACTTTCCGCAAAATCATATACATTTCCTGTTAGTATAATAATTATAAATATGCGATCATCAATTTTCTTTACGTCATCCGTACATGGTTATATCGTGTTTAGACAGTATGTTGTCTCGTCTGGAAATAATTTTGTCTGTTTTAAATATTTATATTTTTTTAATAATTTTGTTTTACTATTTGCTCTAGACATACATTTCTTCTGTACATTACTGTGTGCAGTCAGGACACATTTGCCTTAGTTTTGTCTAGAAAGCTGATGTAGCTCGTTAGAGTATAGATGAAAATGTTCCAGCCTTCTGCGTTCAAATCTTGCAGAAGTCGATGTTGCCTTTCAGGATTAATAAAATGAATTACTACCTCAGAGCGGCGGATTGACAGAATATTTGAAGGATCAGACGTTAGAAAGACCTTGAGCTATTTGTTCCAGTTCTTTGCTTTCTGTGTTCCTGTGATAGGTTAACACTGTCATCTGACTTTTGTGTGTCTAGTTCTTTAACGCCAACACTTTCTCCTTTTCCCAGGAATTCGGGTCAGGTTTCTGGTCTGACGACAAAT
>NC_068982.1:116696374-116697553 GCF_001194135.2 Octopus bimaculoides
ATAATAATAATAATAATAATAATAATAATAATAATAATAATAATAATAATAATAATAATAATAATAATCATAACAACATCGAAAAATACCTTAGGAATGAGAACCCAGGTTCGAAATTTCCCCAAGACACTTCATGAAGGCTGGAGGGTATATCAGCCGAAACGTTGTGTTAACAACAAACAAGATGAGGACAAATATCCGTCAATTGTAAATAATGTAAATAATGTACATAATTCCTCATCTCTTAAATATAAAAGTGTATTATTATTATTAATATTATTATTATTATTGAGTGAGAGAGCAGTACATGCCATCAAAGGACTCTGAGGTAAAATATACGAATCCCAGTATACCCATCATGACTATACGTTTGATAAGAGTACACCAGGCACATGCATCGCAACCATATATGTGTGTGACATTGTGATCTCATATCAAGATGGACAGCGCATGACTCTGCAGGTGGGGCCCAGTTAGAATTTTCTTCAGGTCGAGTAGCCCATCCTGCTTAAAAGGTCCCTGAATAAGGTTTGTTTAAAGATGTTGAACGAAACACCCATGATTCCCAAAGGTGAGTCACTCAAACCCCAAAGAATTCTTCTCAACACATGGATATGATGCTCTCCCACTACTTCTGTTTCTGATCAGAGATGCACATATCGTCAGCCACTAACAGATATGCTCACCTGGTTAAGGTCAAACAACTGACAAGCAAATCTGTGGTATTGAACAGAATATTCGCCGTAGCCCATATTTTGCACCAAGACAAACAATGTACATGATAACACTTCTGATGAGTTAAGACCAGAAACCATGAGAGCCACTGCCTGGTACTGCATTAGGGCATTTATTATTATTATTATTATTCAGTAGTTTTATTTTTATAACGTGCTTTCACTTCACTACCGAGCGCAGCTCTGTGCGCCTTGGGTATGTGCTGTGGTTTGCTGTGGTGCTCTTATGTTTACTGTATTGAAAGTGTTTTGCGTAGAATGTGTGCAGTACCCAGTAGTGCAATTTTCTGTATGTTATATATATTTGTAAGTCCTGGTGTTTTTGTTATGTATTTGTCTGAATATTTTTTTATTATACCTAAGGCACCTACTATGATAGGAATTGTTTCTGTTTTTAGATTCCACATTCGAGTTATCTCTATTTCCAGGTCTTTGTATTTTGAAA
>NC_068982.1:116699458-116704314 GCF_001194135.2 Octopus bimaculoides
GTTCTTCTGCTGTTGGTGCTGAAGTAATGTATTATTATTATTATTATTATTGTTGTTGTTGTTGTTGTTATTATTATTATTATTTTATGTTTGACTTTTGCTTTGCATTTGTACAAGTTGGATCCAAGTCTCATCCAGAGACCTCAAGAGACAATAAGTTAGAAGTTCATGTAGGTGTTATGCCTAGGTTACCATATATTTGGATTTGTACAGTGTTCTAATGAATGTTTAAGAAACCATTATTATTATTATTATTATTATTATTATTATTATTATTATTACTACTACTACTACTACTACTACTACTACTACTACTACTACTACTACTACTACTACCAACATCATCATTATGTTTAGGACGGCGAAGAGGCAGAATGGTAAGCGTGTCGGACAACATGCTCAACGGCATTTCTTCCAGTCCTTTACGTGCTAAGCTCAAATCTTACCGATGTCAACTTTAGCGTTCATCCTCTCAGGATCGATAAAATAAGTAACAGTTGGCCACTCGGGTCGACGTTATCGACTGCACCCATTCCACCAAATTTCAGGTTCTATGCCAATGGTAGAAAAAGTCATTATTTTAATTTTTTTATCATTAGCTGAGAAGTGTGTTATTATTCGAGAGCTGCAGCCTAGCTGCTTGCATAACGTTAGTATTGATCGACTCTTTATGTTTTTTTTTCTGAATTTACCTGACTTGCTTTTAGCAGGGCTAATAAGCCGGCATTAAATTCTGCTAAGAGGTTAATATTGTTGTCCTTTAATGTAATATAACGTGGACAAGCTACAACAGTGCTGTAGCGTACGAACCGTTATCTCTACACTCCTCTTTCCGACTACATCTCAGCTCATGCCCAGCATCCATGATACTTGTATAGACGCCTTCTCTTTCGCCGTTCTCTTTTACCCGCTCAATTCTATTTCATGTTCATTCTCCTCTCTTTCGTTTTCCCTTCTTCTTACTACCTCTCTTTCCTTCTTGTATGAAACATGACTACACTTCCATTTTTATATTTTTTACGTGTATTTTTGACATGCATTTTTGTTTTTCATAAATACGCCGTTTCCAAAGGCGGTTTTTAATGGAAATGGATAAATGTGCATTTGTTAGTATAGTTAAATGCAGCTTGAATGCATTTATGTATTTGCATGTAAACTTATAATTTTGTATGCGTATGTGTATGTGTTTGTATGAGAATGCGTGTATGCGTTAAATGTAAACGGTGTACGAAAGGAATAAGTAGATGTACGTGCAACATTGTAGCATGTACCTAAGTGCGTGCACGCCCACATTCACTTGTTCATGTTTGCGTTCGTGTATATATAAACACAAACGCCCGCACACGCACACGCACGCGTACTCACGCGTAATCACACGCACACACCACACACATACGTATGCATGCACACACGCTCGCATACAGGAGGTTGGCAGAATCGTTTGTGTGTTGCTCGAAACGCCTTGTGGCAGATTTTCCGCTTCTCTTCGTTCTGCATTCAAATCCCACGCAAGCCAACTTGGCATTTCATGCTTCCAGAGTCGATAAAATAAAACTACAGTAGAAGACATTTTCCTTTACTCTTTCGGTCCCTGCCATTTTCCTCTCCCTTCTCCATCATTGATGGTTTGGAAGAGACACTTCTGGTCTCTCATGAAAACTGCTGGTCTTTCATGAAAACTTTGACCTCAGTTTCTCCTTGGAGAAGAACTATTTAGGTACAGATCCATGGTCTTACGTACCTTGATATATAAAAGCCTTAATATATAGAAACAAAATGATTGTAAATTTGACGTTTCGCTGGAAGCAACTTCCCAAACAAACGTACTGCTTAAGAAGCTGCTTACGGCGAAAATTCCAACTAACAACAATTCTGTTCAAGAAATATTAGACTCTTGAACATTTCATGATTTACAGCTTTGTTGTTTTTAAATTCAAGAACTCACCAATATATAGTTACATATTTACTTATATATCCTGTATATATATATATATATATATATATATATATATATACACACACACAGATATACACATAAATACGTGTGTATGTATGCATGTATGCATGTATGTATCTATCTATCTATGTACACACAAATATATGTACACACACACACATATACATGTATGTATAGACATATAGAGCGAAAGATAATGAGAGGGAGAAAAAAGGGAGAGATGGAAGAGAGAGTGAGAAAGATACAGAGAAAGAGAGAGAGAGAAAGAGAGAGATTGAGAGAGTGCAACCGATGTCTGTCACGCAATAATAGTAAAAGTATAGAATTTACAAGTATCCTATGGCAACAGTGCTAATTAATTCCGATTATGATAGATGAAATATCTTTAGGCTATGCCATGAAAACTTAGGACCAGATGGTGGGCTGAAGCATCTAACGTAAACCATAGCTTGTCAAAGTATCTGCTGTGTAGAGAAAACTAGATTTAGTGAGATAGCGTTGGTGTATTCTCATACTCTCTCCATTCAATTGAGTATGGTAATGCTGGAGCACAATCTTCAACCTACCCCAGTGCTAATTGTAATATCGTACTTGTTATCAATCGCTTATCGTTCTTATTTTTATCAACTAAGTTCAAGGGATGCAATGCTGCATATCTGTTTCGACTGATAAACATAAACTCAGAAATAGACACACAATTATACATACACCTCAACACATACAATCGCACACATATATTTGTATATTATCAATGTATTTGTTTGTACAAAGTGTTGTCGAAGTATAGTTGACCTTGAAGTATACAATTGCTGAATGTGGAGGCGCAATGGCCCAGTGGTTAGGGCAGCGGACTCGCGGTCATAGGATCACGGTTTCGATTCCCAGACCGGGCGTTGTGAGTGTTTATTGAGCGAAAACACCTAAAGCTCCACGAGGCTCCGGCAGAGGATGGTGGCGAACCCTGCTGTACTCTTTCACCACAACTTTCTCTCACTCTTACTTCTTGTTTCTGTTGTGCCTGTAATTCAAAGGGTCAGCCTTGTCACACTGTGTCACGCTGAATATCCCCGAGAACTACGTTAAGGGTACCCGTGTCTATGGAGTGCTCAGCCAGTTGCACGTTAATTTCACGAGCAGGCTGTTCCGTTGATCGGATCAACTGGAACCCTCGAAAATATATATTTAAAAAATACAATTGCTGAAAAGAAATTAGAAATTCGTATGGCAGCCATCAATAAAATTCAAAAAGCGTGCGTACACACACACGCGCACACATATGCACACAAACACACACACACACTCACACACCGCCACACAGACACGCATACGTATATTGATGTTAGAGTTGTTTACTGACAAAAGCGATGGTCGTGGTTAGAATTCCTTAGACCATCGAACTGCTCAATGAAGGACGTTTTCTCTATTACAGTGTTCGCAACTTGTAGTTAAAAGGTGGGGCTATGATGATGCGAATCCTCCTTTCCTGACCGTTTCATCTAGCTGAGTGAGAATGAGTGACAGAAAATGAGAGCGCGCGCACGTGTGTGTGTGTGTGTGTGTGTGTGTGTGTGTGAGAGAGAGAGAGAGATAGATAGAGAGAAAGAAAGAGAGAGAGAGAGAGAGAGGGGTGGGGGAAGAAGTAAAAAGGGGAGGAAATGCAAAATTGACTTCGGCGTGACCTGAACCCAAAGCCGGAACAAATACTGCAAGGCATTCTACTAGACACTCTGACTACTTAATTTAACACTAAATCAATGTTCATCTGAAGATAATCATCATCACCATCACATACAACTTCCTATCATCATCCCTGTCATCATCCCTATCATCATCATCATCACCTTCATCGTTATTGTCGCCGTCAACATCGTTGTTCTCGTTGTCGTCACCGTATTCGACGTCTTTGTCCTCCTCCTCATTTTCTCCTCTACCTCCACCTCCTCTAGCTCCACTTCCTCCTCCACCACCTCCATCATCTCCCCTTCTCTCTCCACCTCTCCCTTCAATTCGACATCACAGCGACAACGATGCAAGCAGTACTGATGATGGTGATGATGATGATGACGACGACGACGTCATTGTCGTCATCATCATCATCACCATCATCATCATCAAAATCAGCAAACCACACTAACGACAACGAACACGACAACAACAAAAAAAGCAGCAGCAGCAACAACAACAACAATTGCAACACTAAAGACAACAGCAGCAACAACAATGATTTTTTTACACAATCTCCAATACTAAAGCCAGAAACACAGTACCCGATTCCTTCAAAGACAGGTGTTGGTTGATATACAATCAGATAATTACTTTAATATATCATGGTTACAGACAACAGTAAATCTGACGAAATTTTATTGTGTTAGACTTAATATATTTCAATGTTGACATTTGTCTGTAGAAAATTACCCAAAATAAATGAATTAAGAAAATCTATAAAAGAGTATATTTCGGTGTTGCTGTTTCACCACAGGTCAAAGATGTCAGAGCTATGATCATTTGGTCTTTTGCTTCATATATTTAGGACTTTATTGTCTAATTTGTCATTCTTTTAAGGTAGAATGATGTAATAGAAGTATTTGGTTGCTGCTTTGGTATAAAATAATATTGAGAATGAACGGGTTTAACAAATGAAACATGCTGAATTTGACTTCCTTCGATATGACTGAACTTCGGTGCATTCAGAACTATACATGCTTTAAGGCAGCGAGGTGGCAGAAACGTTAGCGCGCCGGGTGAAATGCTTAGCGGTATTTCGTCTGACGTTACGTTCTGAGTTCAAATTCCGCCGAGGTCGACTTTGCCTTTCATCCTTTCGGGGTCGATAAATAAAGTACCAGTTACGCACTAGGGTTGATGTAATCGACTTAATCCCTTTGTCTGTCCTTGTTTG
>NC_068982.1:116704324-116709654 GCF_001194135.2 Octopus bimaculoides
TATATATATATATATATATATATATATATATATATATATCGAAAATACCTCCATCATTTTGTCACAGATGACTACACCAGGAATTTGACCAGGGATCTTGTGGATCATGGCACCAAGATAGGGGCTAAACAGAGTGGGAGCAGTGAGGCAACCTCGTGTCGGGTCACCATGGCTGGAATCTCGTCGACTTACCACCTTGGTCAAGGCGTGTGAGCTGTAATACGTTGATGACAATGCTACGCTAGTGTGCTCGGATTTCGGTCTTCAGGATGATGTGAACTTCGTGGAAAACATACACACGCTTTGCTTTTGTCACAAACATAATGAAGACGAAGATCCTTGTACAGGGAACCCCCGGCCAGCATTCCATAACACCAGTGACGTAAGGCTACGTGGCACTACCCTCTGAGGCTTTTCTATATTTTGGAAGCCGCCTGTCCAGTGATTGCACCATTCAGAAAGACATCGAGAATAGGGTCAGAGCAGCCTATACCGCTTTCGGAAGACTTTCAAAACGAGCCTTCCTAACCCACAACCTTACCATCCAAACGTAAATCAAGGTATTCCAAGTCATTGTTCTCTTTCCACACCCGCTTACAGCTGTGAGACGTGGAAGTTGTGTCGACGACATTTGAAGAAAATTGAACGTTCCAACATCACAAATTTCGCCACACAAGCATGAGGATTCGATGGAAAAACTACACTACCAATGAAGAGGTTCTGCACAGGGCGGGACTGTTCTGCATTGAAATCCCCATGGAACCTCCTCTGATCCGGACTCATCATAGGTATGCATCAAACGCATTTCTTCTGCCTAATTGTCTTTGCGGAATTGGCCTCAGACACCAGACTATGAAGGGCCCCCAAATTCCATTTCTGAGACTAGCTCAAGTCTACTCTCCTCCTCTGCTCCATTAATCCAAGTAACCAGGAGACAATTGTCATGGCTGCCCAAAGCAGTAGCATGTCAATATCGAGGGAACAGACCAGATGGAAAATAACAGGCAATAAGCGGCAGAGATTAAACGCCGAAGGCGCAAACAACGACTCGTACTTCCCCGTCCCTCACTAACGCTCTCCTGCGATAAATGCCCTCAGCTGTTGCACACATCTCTTGGCCTGAACAACCACCTCAGGCACCAGCATTCTTCACACCAACCACACCCATCAAGATGAAGAAGCTCGATCACAGACTACAGATCTACTACTCGGATACGAGTTAACGCCGACGCTGACCTCAGTATATATGTATGTAGGTATATATGTGTATACACACACACATACATATATATATGTGCATGCATGTATAAACATATGTCTATATATATATGTATGTACATAAACACGCACATACATACACGCACATGTATATGTGCCCATAAACACACGCATATACGCACGCACACACATATATAACTGCCGATATAAATATTGGTTGGTTAGTTGTTTTATTGACTTCTTTACATTGTATATTTAACAAATATACAATATCTGATTTGAAGTAAACTTTCAGTCATCACGATATTAAGCATTAACACACTAACAAATTGTTCCTTCTTTTTCCCTCTTGTACATACACTACAGTAATTCCTACTTCTCTGAACTAGCAACTACACAGACACGACAGATGTAAATAGACAGCCCTTAAAATATCGTTTAATGTTTAATTTAACTTGGAAAAGGTCTTTTTTTAATATTGATTGACATTTTTACGTCTCAGGTTCTATGTGTGACTCTTTAAACATGCCACATACAAGAGAAGCCTAGGAACTGTCCGAATTTCAAAGAGGCTGTATTGTAGGTCAATCTGAAGGTGGACGTAGTCAACATAAAATTGCAGAAAAACTTGGGATCCTACTTTCTACAATTAATAGAATGATTGTGCAATTCACCGGAGAAGGGAAGGAGTCCACATAACCTCGCCCAGGGCCCTCTAACAGGACCCTTCGCTTTGTTAAGAAAAGTGTAAAGGATAATCCTCATTGCATGGCCTCTGCCAAAGCAAAACAAGTTGATGTGAGTCCCAGAACAGCTGTAAGGTATCTCTACAAATTTGGCTACTATGGCAGAACATCAAGAAGGAAGCCACTTCTTCGATCAGCCAATATGAAGCGGAGAAATGATTGGGCCAGTGAGATGGCGGAGAGGCCACTAGCATTTTGGGACGCTGTCATATTCTCTGATGAGTCCAGATTGGTTCGAAGAGAACGACATTAAAAAGCTTCCATGGCCAAGTCAGTCACCAAATATGAACCCATTTGAACACTTCTGGGGTATAAAAATAGAAAGAAAGCATCCTCAAAGCCAAATCTTTTAAGACCACTGTACAAAACTTGGCAAGACATTCCTCGAGAGAATATTCGTTATCTGATCAGTAACATGCCTAATAGGACCTTTGCATTGGATAATTAATAATTTGAATGTATAGTTTCAGATTTAAATAAATTTTAACGATTATAAGGGCATCTATTTACTTCTGTCATGTCTGAGTATGTTCATTCTTAACGAAGTAAGGAGTTTCTGGTTGGACCTATAAAGTTGAAGTTTGAGTTTGTACATGTTCAATTTTACATCTAATAAAAAGTAATATGTTCTGGAAGGGAAATCCTGTGAATTTATGTTTTGATGGGGAATAGATTGGGAATAGTGAGTTAGAGCACGGCTTGGGAAAGAAATAAAATCTAAGTTTTGTAAAGGTGAGAGATGGTTGAGTAGAGGTAGCATATCCGAGAACCAGATATTGTTTTAGTAGTGGAAGAAATGATTGACAGAGTATATAGCAGCGAGTCTATGATCCAAAGGTTGATGAGTATTGATGAAAGGGGCCTTGCCAATCAGAAAGAAGTAATGTTTTCTTTTTGATGCAGTCCAACATGTTTGTGTTTATAACTTCAGAAATATACCATATGTAGGTATAATATTCCATTAAGAGTTTACCTTGAACACTGTAGAACATCATCAGTTGTTAGTGACTCAGTTAAAAGATACACTTTTTTGGCAGTGAAGACGAGGGTTTGTGATTTGGAGATAGTCATTGATATGTTATGTATTTGTGATCACATGTCAAAGACTGTAGTATTCATCATTTGTTACAACTGTCAGAATTTTAACTGCGCATTTAGAATAGAGATGAGAAATATGCGATTGTTTCCTTGATATGTTCAGTGATTCTGTCATTCTCTTTTATGCTGTTGAAGGAGACAAAGCAATCAGGTTTAATTGAGATCGTTTATGAAGTTACTGTTTCAAAGAATTGCAGAAGGAATTGTTGTTAGAGGTATCTACAAGCAGTCGTTAACGTAGAGTTGGAGGTTTGAAGACGCAACGGAATTTTGTATTAAATGAGGATTGATAAATGTGTAGGTCGTAAAGCAACTCATCAGCGCAGACTGAGAGCGTACGTTTGACAGGAAGTAGACCCCCTCCCCACTAAGAAAAGATAGACGAGAAGTTTAGCTTGAATATTCTTTTGTTAGATGGTCAAATGCTTTCTTGATCTTTAAGTAACGATATTGCACTTGACAAATTTCTCAGCATTGTGAGAACACTGGTGAGTGGCAGAAGAAAGCAGCTCTCTAGCATACCTGGCTCCACAGAAGCTATACTAATAGTCACTGTGATGAGAGAAAAACTGAATGCTGTGGCTGCTAATGACTTTTTCTATTACCTAACTTTGAGAATTTGGAAATGAAAGTGACAGGTCGTTACTTGACAGAATCAGAGTGATTGTACTTTGCATCAAAGCTCTTTTATGTTTTTAAATACTAAGGGAAGTATCTGTAGAGAAAGAGTAATTGGGGAGTTTGGTAAGATGATCTGGATTATAAGATTTATGGATAACAGATGAGACAATGTTTCGGCAAGTTGTATCATGGGTTGAAACGAATAGAAGTGTTTTCAGACTTGGTGTGTATTTGTGCTTCTGTAATCTATCTATAATATATCTCACACTAACACCTCACTTTTAGCACTTACTCAATCTTTTTTCTCCAGACCGCAACCTTTTAAAATCTATACCTGCCCACGATATTCTGTTATATACTAAGCTGTAAAAGGATATAACAAATTTTATGCGTTTATCCAACGCTCCTGGTGTGGCAAATTCTACGAGATAATGTGAAAATAAAACAAATGATCATGTTCAGAATCCACCTATGTATCTGTGTTATTTCGCTATATTATCATCAAAATCCATGAATTGCAGATTACGTAACAATTCTCCGCTGCCATTGACTCCCGCTCCAACATTAATTCTATAAATATAGTTCCTCAATAATGAATATTATTGTCATTTGTTGGGTTCAGGCGAATTATTGATGAGTTTAGCAATAAAATCTAGTTGAATCTAAATGCGACACACTTCAGCACAAAATGGCTAACCTGTATGTTTGTGTGGAGAGGCAGTTCAGATCACTAAGCGAATATATATATATATACACACACACACACACACACACACACACACACACACACACACACACACACACACACACACACATATATATATATATATATATACAAAGGGATGAAGGAAGGAATTAGAATTAGTAGTAGTATTAGTAGTAGTAGTAGTAGTAGTAGTAGTAGAAGCAGTCTTGTTAATGGCATTTCTCGTCTAATATGCTAATGATACCGTTGATTGAACTAAGCAGTCAGCTATATAACAAAGCTTTTATATCAATATCATACAATAAGTATTGTTCATTTTTAACCAACTATATCCCTTCCTCCTTCACTTCCCACTCCCCTTACTGCTTCTTCTTCTTCTTCTTCTTCTTCTTCTTCTTCTTCTTCTTCTTCTTCTTCTTCTTCTTCTTCTTCTTCTTCTTCTTCTTCTTCTTCTTCTTCTTCTTCTTCTTCTTCTTCTTCTTCTTCACACACTCGAACGTTGAATTTATCATTCGTACTGATAAATATCGTAATGAATTATTAGTCTTGTAATGGCGTCTTTGCTACGGCACATAAATATTGCCATTTAATCATTAATAGATTTATAAAAGAATTTTCAATTATAAATTACTGTGATTAAAGAAAACAAAAACATTAAAATAACGTAATGTCCTCCAAGATAGCTGATTGTGTCAAATCAAACTGATGCACATTAATTATAGTACAGCTCTGATTTTATACATAATTACTTCCGATATTTCTTCTAAAGTAAACATTCAAATATATTATGCTAGACATGAAGATGTTCAGGAATGCGACACATATACAGATAATTATTTATATTATTGTTACTCTATTTTTCTCTTGTACCTTATCTATCTATCTATCTATCTATCTATCTATCTATCTATCTATCTATCTATCTATCTATCTATTATATA
>NC_068982.1:116710396-116710921 GCF_001194135.2 Octopus bimaculoides
ATATATATATATATATATATATATATACATATATTATACACACACACACACACACACACATATATATATATAATATTAATATGTGTATATCTATATGTATATGCATCAGCAAGGGTGGAGATATTTTCATTCTTTAATACATTACATACTCACACGCGTTTCATTGACTAATAGACTATTCATGCAAGCATATACCTTACAATCAAATTACATAATCGAATCATCAGAGTTTGTATGATAAACGAAGTGTTAGCCTCGAAACAATTAATAGCCGTCCGCCAGTTACATTGTCTTCACAGTTGCATTGTTTTACACAAACATAGGCATTATATACAACGGTCTTAATATAATTCCCTCGTATAATTTCTGTTTGCGAAATCTATCTCTCAAAATGTTGATCGTTCCGAGACTATAGAAAGAAAATCTTGGCCAAGTTGCCGTGCAAAGGAATCGAATCCGGTAGCACCTGCTTGGGAAGTGACCTGTTTAATCATACATACATACACATACACACACACACACACA
>NC_068982.1:116711717-116712847 GCF_001194135.2 Octopus bimaculoides
AATTGATTCTAGACAAAAGTTTTAACTGTCTCAGATTTTATTGTTTCTTATCTAGTGGTGATAGCATAAGGGACAATTACTTCTAAAGAGAGGGAAGGTGTAAGCAGTATGCATGGACAAGGCTATAAAATGTATTAGAATATAAAGGTTTCGCTGGTCAGAGTAGTATCAGGTCATTTTACTACTATCAAAATGTTGAGGAATTAATGTTGAGGAATTACAACCCAAGGTATATGGGTCAAATAGGGTTTTTTTCTTTTAGTCTGAATAGAGTAACAGTATAGTGGTACAGATAACAATAATACTTTAACCAATATTTTCACAATAAGAGGTTATGTTAATAGAATCAATTACTAGCCTGATAGACTCGGCCATGTCAAGATGGATTTATGTATTCTTCCTCACATTTGGATTTTTATGTATTCTCTCTCCCACTTGGATTTGAAATGTTGCCACATTTATAATATGTCTTTTCTACAGTAATTTTCTGCATTTTCGTGCAGCTGAAGATTGCTCTTCATATTGCATTTAATGTAATGCTCGCATTACTTAAATAAATTGGAGTAGCATGAAACGTGCGTACTGCAATCACCTTTGAAATCCGTGTTGCTTATTTTTGATATATATATATATATATATATATATATATATATATACATACACACATACATTTATCTATGCACACATACACATAGATACTGATACAGATATAGATATATTTGTTGTAAATGGGTTTTAAGAAATGAATAGTTATCTTACAACAATATTACCTAGAGCTTACACATTTCTTCATAAGAATGATTTCGTTACACCCGTTTCATGTGTGATAAGACGTTCGGTTGAAACGTATGTAATGCATAGATAAATAAATGAATAAATAAACAAATATATAAATTAATAATAATAATAAGCCTTTCTACTAAAGGCACAAGGCCTGAAAGTTGTGTGGGGAGGGTGCTTGTCGATGACATCCACCACAGCGTATAACCGGTACTCAATTTATCCACTCCGAAATGATGAAATGCAAAGTCGACCTTGGCGGAAATCGAATTCAGAAGGACGAAACACCGCTAAGCATTTCGACTAGCGTGCTAACGAGTTTTCCTCCTCCTCCTCCTCCTCCTCCTCCT
>NC_068982.1:116713018-116716230 GCF_001194135.2 Octopus bimaculoides
TACTACAACTACTACTACTAATAATAATGATAATGGTTTCAGATTTTGCCACAAGGGCAGCCACTTTGAAGGAGGGCAGTAGTCGATTACATCAACCCCGGTGTTTCACTGGTACTTAATTTATCAATCCCGAAAGGATGAAAGGCAAACTCATTTTCGGCGGAATTTGATCTCAGAACGTAACAATGGGCGAAATACCGCTAAGCCTTTTGTCCAGCGTGCAAACGATTCTGCTAGCTCGACGCCTTACTACTACTACTACTACTACTACTACTACTACTACTACTACTACTACTACTACTACTACTAATTTCTCCAATAGGCATCTGGCCTTAATTTTGATGAGAGGGGACTTATCAATTACATCGACTCTAGTGCTCAGTTGATAGTTATTTCATCGACTCCATAAGGATGAAAGACTAAGTTGACTTCGGCAGAAAAAATGTATTCTCTCCCGCATGCTAACGATTCTGCCAGTTCATGTACCTACCTCATACACACAAGAAAAATGATGATAAGAAAAACGATGGTTATGTTATGAACTTCATTAGCAAACAGCCTTTTCTACTACAAGATGCAGTGGACTCATAGCTGAGTGTCTGTAGTGTTAACATTTTTAGGGTTGTTAGAGGGCCCGATTAGTGTGCCGGAGCGCACAAGTAGATACCTGGTATTTAATGGTTATCTGGATTGCAGCTGGAATATTTCCAGTCTCGGGTTATGCTGAAGGGCTGAAAGTTTTTGAATGACTCTGTGTGTAGACAGGGATAGAAGATCTTCTGGTTGGTTTCTGATAAAATTCTTATTTTGAGATTTCCTATTGAACATAAGTTTCATTTGGCATCACGGCTGTTGTACTTATTTTTCCTTCTCCTGATTGTGGCGTGGTTAATTCCAAAGCGTTTTAAGCTCAGGAATTTATTAATATTTACACGCATGCACCTCCCCCACCACACAAATACACGCACGCACACATGCACATACATACATTTAGAATGCGATGAAGCCGATACTTCAGTGCATCGGCTAATACATAGTCGATACTTCGCTGCGAAGTAACTATCAATCCTCTCTATATACACACGCGTAAAGAAAAAGAGTCAAAGGTCCCACGCGAGCCATAGGTTTATGAGATTAGTTTCTCCGATTCTGTGGTGTATAAATTCCCTCCCCACGTTCTGGACGAGACGTTGGTCCATCGCAGGATTACTTATTTTTGCTAGCTGAGTGGACTGGAGCAATGTGAAACGAAGTGTTTTGCTCAAGAACACATCACTCGAAGCAGGAATCTAACCCACAATCTTACGACTAGGAGTGCAAGCAACACCCTAACTATTAAGCCATGCGCCTCCACACACGCACACAGATGCACGCTCACATAAAAAAAACACTAACTGATAAACACACATACACACACGCATACACATACACACGTATTTATACGCATATAAGAAATATATCGTAATATATATATAGATATAATCTATCGACGCATATGTAATATAATATATCCGTAATGTATATATTTATATACATATATATTCATTATATATGTATATATTTATATATGCAATACATATCTATACATATAATACATACATACTCACACACACACACACACACACACACACACACACACACACACACACACACACACACACACACACACACACACACACACACACACACGGTAGCTAATATCTTTTAAATGGAGTTAGTGGCAACTATCTGAACATTGATATAGTTTGAACTTCTAAATCTAAAATACATGATTATTCTCCATTCGAATTAATATAACTAGGTTCCAAGTTATCTTTGATGCACCTTCCACATCAATGATACATTTTGGTTTTCCACGGAAAATTAAACATATCGATCTTTGCAAAAATCAACTGACCGTGAAAAGGATAAATATGAAGAATTTAGTAAATCATATTCAGTAGAACTGTATTGAAGACTTTTTCAATAGATGCAATGAACATAAGTATAAACGGGTATAACTGGCGTATAAGGCGAATCAAAGGAAACTTCTACGAATCAAAAACACTAAGTGGGGCCTCAGTCTGCTAGAAATAACAAGCGAAAACCTCGTCTAGTCACACACTATCCTCTTAAAAATATACGAACACATTTGATAATTTAGTCACATATTTACATTCTGTCTGATAAATAGAACGGATGATTACAGATAGAATAGTTCTGATCACAGGTTTACTCTACCAGGGTTGAAAAGAGAAGAAACAACAACAACAACAACGATAAATGTGCAGATTAATAGAAATACCTTCAATCAATCGCGTTTCATTCCCCACCAGGCTGATATACCATACACTGGATAAATAAATTGATTTCCTTCTGATTAGAAAGAATGCTTTAGATTTAAAATAAATATGAATTAGGTCGTCTCGTATTTGTCTTTTTTCTAAAGGTGAATGATTTCTCTTCAAAATTGAATCTAAAACCTACTCTATGGTGGATGAAATAATGTTTGATATATAATGTTGTAGTATTATTAGCTCTTGGTCAACCTTGATCGAGCAGATCTCGGACTAAAGGTATCCCAATCATGACTATCCTGCCATTTAAAGTTATATAGAGTCACACAATCTAATATCTTGCTTTATATAAAACAATAAGTGCTATACTTATATAACAGATCGAATGACTCTTCTGATCCTTGTTTTATTTATTGCTCACTAAAATGTGTTTTATTTATTGATCAGTAAAATGAATAAAAATGTTTGGATTTAAGAGAGAGGACGACAGTTTAAATTGGGAATAGAGACTTCTTTCACAAAAGCCTATCGTAAGCATAGCAACGACGCTGAAGAGCTTCGGCCCTAAATTCTTAGCATTTTTATTTTCCTTCCCGTTGCCTTTTTGTTTATTGCAGTTCAGCATCATAAAGGAATACGAAGAAAGTATTGCACTTGAGAGGCCTCCATTGTATCAATACAAATAAACTATTATTATACACTTGAGAGGCAGAATGGATTCACACACACACACACACACACACACACACACACACACACACACACACACACACACACACACACATGCATACATATATATGCGCACACACACATACACACACACATACGTCAGTTAATAACTGTTGGTTGCCTCACTACTCGGTTTATATCAGTATCGGAGTTATAAACAAATACACGTTGGAGCCATTACATATAAAAAACACAATTGCAGAAATA
>NC_068982.1:116716641-116720896 GCF_001194135.2 Octopus bimaculoides
ACACACACACACACACACACACACACACACACACACACACACACACACACACACACACACACACACACACAAACACCACACACAAATATATCAGTATACATTGTCAAGGTCATTTTGTCTGTAAAAGTACACGCTCTGGTCATAACTTGTTTCATTCTGACTTAAAAAGCACACACATGCTTACATACACACGTAATCCAAAGTCTATAAAGCAGCGAGGTAAAAAAAAAAAAAAGTGGATTCAGTTTGTTGTTGCGAAAGACCTGGGGTAGATGAGTCTACATTATTGGTGAGGTTACCGATGTCAACAAAAAGCTTCTGGTAAACTGATTTATCGATCAAGCGAATTATCTAAACAGTTGATAAAGTAATTTTAATTAGCAAGATGAACAATGATAAATATTGGAGGTGGGGGGGAATAATACCCACTGCGCGTAATTTTATTAACAAAATGACCCTCCCTTGGTTGCAGCCTTCTTCTTGTAATATTGAATATGAAAGAATTTATACGTACATGCTTGCATTTATATAGACGGCATTTTACAGAACAACTGTATATTTATAGTTTAGTCAAATAAAGCTAGCTCATCAGATTACCAGACCATCATGGTCATATCAATATTTCTACTCAAAATATACACAGAAAATTAACTCGCTATATTTATAATGTAGGAAGTCCAGAACTTGACAAATTTACATTCATTTGTTAGTAAAAGGTAACCAACAGAGCAAAAACGTGCTGTGATACTATTCATTATAGAAAATAACGCCAATTAAGTTTAAGTACCAGATAGAAAATTGAGGAATTTACCATCCATAATATAAAAAAAAACAACAAAAAATAAAAAGGAGAAATAACAAGAGATAAACTAAAAAATAACTTATAAATATAAGTAAATGTAACTCCAAAGATCAATTCTTTTAACTCAGTCAATGTTGACAAAATACCTACCGAAAATTGCAAAAATCCACGTATTTCGAGCTAGCTTTAAAAACATTTAAAGCTTATTACTTATTAACAGCAGTTCGTGAGCATCTTATCTTTTCTAATCATATTGTAAGATCCAAGATCTTAATAGAACACATATATTCACTTCTTCAAAAGCTTAATTTCTTGTGTAACGGGGTGGGGATGTGTGTCAAAGATGGGAGAAAATGATAAGTTTGAAAATTCGGAGTCTTTTGTTTTTAATTTCCGAACCAGAATAACTTCTTATCACTAAGTTGAAAATATATAAAACTATATATATTGTGAACACCTCCCTGAAAATGGCTCAAAACGGAAATTCCCGGTTTGGGGGCAGTCCAGAGCCATAGAGATCAATGAGAAACTTTTAAACATGAAAACCTTTGGACATTGACATCTTGGCAACATTGTAGTTGGCAAATGGAATTTCATACTTTCATAATACCTTTATAGATTTAAGATGCCGAAAATAAGAAAACTTCTACTAGTTCCATATTGACAGGTGATGGGACTAGTGTATTTTTTTCTTTCTAAAGCTGAGGAAAATTAATCAAACTAGCTAAAAGAAAGAAATAACATGAAACAGTGAAAAGAACATATACATAAATATACATGTACATAAATATATCGTCAAGCATACAAGTACACGCAGATACTTACATACATACATACATACATACATACATACATACATACATGCATGCATGCATACATACATACATACATACATACATACATACATACATACATATATTGTAGTCTCTTTTACTCCAAGAATGAGGATTGTATATGAATATATTTCCCCCTTTCTTCTTAACTTATTCGTGGGTCAAAGAGGAAATGCAACATCAATTATAGAGCACATGTGGTTTACTTTGTCCACCGCCATTAAGTTCAGCTTGTGCTCAAGCAGCTGGTCTGTTTGGATTAGGAAATCTCGCAGGCTTTTGCAAGTCTGTCTCTGATATATTCACTCTGTGGTTCTTGCTCATAACACGACTTGCCTCTCTCTAGCCGCCATTGTTCATAGAGGTTTCGATGCAGCACTTTCACTACCTCAGCGTGTTGTCACAACTTATATTAGGTTTGGATAAGTCAAGGGCATTCGTTCACAATAAGAGCAGTGGTTTCGTCAGATCTGTTACAAATTCGGTACAATGGGGACACTTGCTCATTTCTAAAGTTGGCCCTCCAATTTTTGCCAAAAACTTGGTTTTGCCCTACCAGTATAGTGCTCTCACTTTCTTTCTTCGGTGTACCTTTCTTTAACATTTATGTTAACATCCATCTATATTCTCCAGCAACTTCAGCTGTGGCTACATGAAATTGGTTGTGTAGTGTTTCTTCAAATCCTTCTTGTACTTTTTGCTTTGTTCTTTTCTTTTTTCCTACTTTCAATATACCCTCATTTCTAACTGCATCTAAGAAGGTTTCCTCACTTTGGGTTAGATATCTCAGCAAGTCCCCATGTTCAATAAGCACGCAGACTTCCACACTTATAAGTCCCCTTCTTCCATTTGCTTTCTTCACGTAGAGGCGGTAGATGATGGGCTCATTATCAATTATTATTTTCACAGTGATGATCAGGTTAAAACCGGATCGTTTAGTTTACTTCCTATCAAATTGTATAACTTCATATGGACTACTTATCTCAGGATATTTGCTGTTCCCGAAAGTGTTGTATTGAAGGATTCTGTACTCACCCAAGTACTTATATTTTTTAAGTCTGATACTTATCCTATCGGTCGATTCTGCTGAATTGCTAAGTTACGGAGACGTAAACAAATCAACACTAGATGTCAAGAGGTGATGGTGAAAAACGCAGACACAAGGACACAGACAAAAACATAAACATACACTCACACTGTACGAGTGTAACGCAGAATTTTTTACTGCAAATATTTGTCTATATTTTCTTGGGTATCTATCTTTCTATCTATCTGTCTGTCTGTCTGCATGTATGTCTGTCTATCTATCTATCTATCTATCTATCTATCTATCTATCTATCTATCTATCTATCTATCTATCTATCTATCTATCTATCTGCCTATCTATCGATCTGTATATCTGTTCACCAACTCATCTGCCTGTCTACTTGTTTGTAAGTCTATTGTCTGTCTGTCTGTCAGTCTGTCTGTCAGTCTGTCTGTCTGTCTGTCTGTCTGTCTGTCTCCTTTAGTGATAAAACTGCTGGAGTTATCACTTTTGATAATTGCATTGTGATTTTGACGGTAGAACCGAGTGGTGCACTGCATTTTCGAGCAAGGTAATTAATTTCTTGTTGACATAGTCCATTCAGCTAAAAGTATGATTACCAGCGGCAGCTTGGGGCTACTATAGGCAACACACTGGAGTATTGTTCAAGGAGAGGTGTTGTACTTATGCTGATATAACCACTTGAAGATCTAAATATATTCAGTATGATTATGCAATATGAGAAAAAGTCTTCTAAACAATTCTTCGAATTCTCGTTGAGTGTTTTTGAAGCAATAATCTCAGATGGAGCAAGATCTATGAGAACTTGCCTCAAACTCTAAAAGTTGAATATATTTTTCTCTCTCCACTGAAAAATAGCTGCAGAAATGCTGGCATGACAGTGTAGTGAGACGGATACGGTGCGGAAGACCATCAAATACACTAAGTCTCCACAGACCTCTAACACGCACTCACCTCTAACATATACACGGATACATATATATAAGGCAAGTATGTATGTATATATATATATATATATATATATATATATATATATATATATATATATATATATATATATATATATATATATATATTTACGTATATCTATATAGTTTATTGTTTTACTAATTTTGAACATTAAACTGTCGCCATGATGGGGCAACGTATTCAGAGATTTTAGTTGAACTTAGCGATACCTATTCATGTAACAGTATGTTACTTATTTTATCACTATCTATTTTGCTGTCCTTCCAAGTTGCGGGACATAAAGAAACGTAACATACACAACACCGATTTTTCAATCAGCGTAAATGTAAACAGAATTTTGGAACGAAACGAATGGTACAAAACTTTGGGTGACTTCTGTAGAAATTTCAGCCATTGAAAGATTGTATATACTGTGCTTTATACTCATAGTTCCATCTCCCCTGTTTGTAAAACCAAACCTACACATTTATACACGGATACACCCATATTCACACATACGGATATATATCCATCCATACATACATACATATATACATACATACATACATACATACATGCATATACATACACACACACACACATATATATATATATATATATAT
>NC_068982.1:116721156-116722438 GCF_001194135.2 Octopus bimaculoides
TATGTATATATATACATATATAATTGAATGATATTATATCCCACTTTTACAAGGGTACACACGTTCCTATACACAAGCATTGAATTAATTGATTTTCCATGCAAACTTTCTACTCCATACGAATTACGTAAAGCAATGAAGCGAATGACACAATTTTCTTAATATTACATAAACTACGATACGTGATTATATTAACGTAACCCACGCAACTGGAGAATATATATTGCTGAAGAATAAATTCCTGTGTGTATACAATGTTTTCGATTTTCATTCCAGCAACACTTTGGAAAAAGAAAAAAATGGCAAAAGGGCGATACTTTAAAAGAATAATGATATTTTAATTGTGGTCGAAGCTTGGCATTTGACCCTGGCATTATTTCTTTTCTTTGCTAACTTCGTTTGGCTAGCGTGATCTTATGGGATATTCAATGGAAAAGTGATATTCCCCAGAAGTCATTCTGAGTCACCATTAAGTGGAATCTTCTTTCAATATGAAATAGAAAATTGAATCACATGTACAGAGAAACGTACATGCATCCATATATGAGTCTACGTGCGCACGCACACACTTATATACATATACAAATATATATTCATGCACACCCACACATACACACACACACATATACATACACAGATGCATATTTTTATATATGAATATGTACACAAACCTACATACATCCATATATATGTCTGTGTGTATGTTCGTTTACAATGAACACGCACTCACGTGGATACACAGGCCAGTAAATATGCACATACACGCACACGCACACGCATAAACACACACATACGCACACACTCACGCACGCGTACACATACAGATCTATGTATATATACAAGTATACATACATATATAAATATTTATAATCGCAGTCAAACTACATTTTTTAACTTCGTTTTAGCCTTTCACGTGTAAGGTTAAGCTGGAGCACTACCTATTAGAATACTTACACCAGTCAAGAACAAGGCCATGTGAGCACCACATGACCTTATTCTTACAAAGAGTTATATTAACTGTTCTGTGTAGTCTCCGTTATATATCTTAAAGTCATGCTTAGATTTTGATTCTTTCTTGTGGTTAGTATAACTAAATTTTCGGATCAGAGAGTTGGTACCATACACTGGGATTAACAGTACACACACACACACACACGCACACACGCATATATATATACTGTTAATCTCAGGGTAGAGTAGTCTTTACTAAATCACTGATCCAACATTATATATATACATATATGCGTATGTATGTATGTACGTACGTATTTATATATATATA
>NC_068982.1:116723724-116725437 GCF_001194135.2 Octopus bimaculoides
ATATATATATATATATATATATATACCTATATACACATGTATTATATGTTTCATATATGTATGCATATGTGTGCGTATTTTTCCTACTGGGTGTGGAAGAATGGACATTGTCCATGATTTTTGCAGCTTCTTGAAGACTGGTGTGCTTCATGTTGTTAATATTTTATTTAAACTGTTACAGTCCAACGGCCACAAGAAAATGCCCTCTGTTCTGGGTATAGTGGTAAGTGCGGGACTCACTTTGAGTAGGCTGGGGTGCTTCTGCTGAGGTGGTATAAGAGATCAGTCAGCTCTGAGGAACAGATGCTATTACAGAAGCAATAGAGAAAGCAGCGCGAGAAGACAGCACACCTGTGTGTCTGAAGTTTGGCTGAAGCGTATCGTTAGTAATATAATACAAATCAGTTTAGTGGCTCTTCTCGGGGTGCAGTCAATGTTACCTCTGTGAATAAGAGCAGTACCGCCATCTCAGATGTGGGCGTAGTTTGTCAGTGTGGGCGTCAGTTAGGCCTTCTAGAATATTAGAAGTTGCATCCAGTTAAGGACAGCAACAATGACGGCGACGGTGACAGCGACAACGATAACAAAGGCGACAATGACAACGACAACGATGATGAAGATGTAATACTTCAATCGGTTTCTAAAATTTTTACTTGAATAACTAATATTTTCATTGTTCACAAAACGTCCGTAAGATGATGTAACTAAACGCATTATGAACAAACTCTCCTGTTTTAATACAACGACATGAGCACAGGGAAGAGCGACACTCGAGCGACACTGCATATCTATTCTAAATATATCTCAGCAGATCTCATCGTGAATGAGCTAATCGATGTTGCATTTCGCCATTGGAGAACCAAGTTCTTTAGTCACTCGTTGCTCACTTATATTCTACTTCCTCCCCTTTTTTTCTCCCTCTACCACTCTTTCTCCCGACTCCTCGCTGGTCATATGTGTCCAGCTACTAATTCTTTTCATTCTTGGTCTCCCCAAAGCTCGCATGTACATTTTCGTCCTTCCAGTTCGTGCTTCACAGCGTTCAATACACACATACTTTTCCACGTCTGGCTGTATAGCCTTTTTTGTTTGTTTATTTCACCGTTTCGTTTTCCAGTCTTGTTTTCCGTCCGCCACTATCCTCCATGGAACAAATTTAATTTGTATCCGTGGGAAGAGCCATTTTAACGATGCGTCCTGCCCTAACTCTTCGAAACGCCAGTGTTATAATTGTGGCAGCTGATGAAGGGTATGTTCTCTATGTGGTCTGTGTGTTTTTTGTACCTTGTTTATCATTTTGTCCATGTTTTTTTGCGACGTCATGTACCCAGATATGCATCTATATGTACATGTAGATGAAGGTATGTACATATATATGCATATACTCATATATTGTATATATATATATATATATATATAATTCTTTAACAAGAAGAATATAAATGTCTATATTATTAGGTGGTTTGTTGGACAAAGGTAGCAGTTGAACGGTGGTTCACTATATTGTCATTCAATCAATCAACCGATTAATTAATTAAATTGCACCATGAACACTCAAATGCATATCCGAAACAGATGTAAGTCTATAATGCACAAATAAATGTATAAACCCATTATCTATTCCTATTACACACACACACACACACACACACACACAGACACACAGACACACAGACATGCATTAAGTCCTGAGAAGATTTAATCAATGAGAAA
>NC_068982.1:116725452-116728608 GCF_001194135.2 Octopus bimaculoides
ATATATATGTTATTCTGTAAGAAGAAAAGTATTGACTGCGATAACGAAGTTTCGGTTGGCTAAGCCATCTTCGGCCTGTCGTATATATTGAGTTATCTTGGTTTTACATAGTCTCAGTTAAGTCGAGATTTTCTAGGTTAAGCGCAGCTGTGTTGAATGACAATTAGGTTTGAAAGTAAGCTGTGATGGTGAGGCGCTATAGAATATTTCGAAACACAAAAGCATTTTAAACCAATATTTTTTGCTAACGGTTAAACATAAAATACCTCACTACCTTTTCTCTTCCCCTCTATTTTCATAATAAACTATCCCCGTAATATCCATCAAAACATTACAGCTTTTCGCTAAAGAAATACTCTAGAAATGATCTAAGATAAAAGCACACACCTACATACGCACATATATGCAAAGAAGACACAAGACTAACTTGGCTTATGATATTTTGTATTTATTATGTTATTGTTATTTTATTATTGTTATTTTTATATTCATTCTTCTTTTTATACATGATCATATCCACAAATTGTATAATGAACAACTTTGCACAGGTGAAAATAATTTGTAATAAAATACCCACACTTGAAACTTAATAGAAGAAATATTTATAAAAAACATAGCCCCCAGACTTTACCCCATAATAATACAAGGGTAAAATTTCTAAATATCAATTAAATACTACGACAATGAACTCCTAGATACAAATATTTTGGCCAAGAACTTTTACACATACCTAAATTCATTTGTGGACATTAAAATATAAGATAAACAAATTTCTATACTAACTACATCCTGACATGCTTAACTGACAACCTCCAATAACACAATTCAGACAGGTGAAATATCCCGAATACTACTACTAAAACTTATCACCTACTTACACTCTTCTGTGAACACTTAAAACTCCATCACCTAAAATCTGACACAACTAAAGAAAAGAAACACACCTGGTCTGAACTGTGAATTCTCGAAACAAAAGTTAAATTTCTTATTAGAATCTAAATAATATCAGCAACAACTTATCTGCTGACGCAGCTACTGATCAACAACACCCTTCAAACATTTTTGAATCCCTAAATATCATCCCCATGATGTCAAACTTATACACCTAAATAGACACACTTGATTAGGAAGTTCTTCTTGAATAAAGTCTGGACAATAATAAACCCCCAAAATTTAATGACTAGACATTTTCGATAGCTCTTCTCCATCATAACTTACCATAAAACTTAATTATTAACCCAGAGAGCTCCGCTTATCTCATACAATTTTAACTTGACCGAGATTTTACAAAGTCAAGAGGAACTCAAATGTAAGACAAGCAAAACTTCGAAGTCACATTTAGTTCTATTTTCGTTAAAGAATGATCAATTTGTACCCTACATAAAGTATTGAGTCATCCTTCAGTATATTGTAAAATTTTTATTATTAGAACTCAACACAAAAACAAGCACACACGCACACACACACACACACACACACACACACACACACACACACACACACACACACACACACACACACACACACACACACACACACACACACACATATATATTTTAGAGGTAATACTTGATAAGTGTAAGCACCTGTATATGCCGTATATATATACATATATATATACGTATATGCGTGTGTGCATGTGTGTGATATAAATGTGTGTATATATGTATATATTTGTGCATAAGCGTATCTATCTATCTATTTATATATGTATATGCCTATCCTCCTCGTTGCTTTCCCCTCTGTGTGTGTGTGTGCATGTGTGTGTGAGGGAATTTCAAATTCTATAGATGAAAAACTATATAAACTAAGATCCATGCATTTGCTGATAGCTAAGATATTAAAGATAACGGGAATTATGTGAATGTTTAAATAATCTTGGTGTGTAAAGCGATGGTGATCTGTCTTTCAGCTTTTCCGGCAGATATTCTCCAAAATGCCGGCATGTATTGCAGGTCTCTGATCTTTGATGGTTAACATGTGCGTAATGAATTTTAGATGGATGGATTATGGAGATTCATCACGAATATCATGCAGGCTGTATCGAGTGGTAAGATAATATCAGAGCGTGGACCAAGATATGGAACTATGCCTCTCTGCGATACAAATTTATGAAAAGACACTTAACAGATGTTCATGCAGGGATTCGAACAAAGCTTTTACTAGAGAGGTTTTCCATTGCTCCCACTGCTGAAAGAGTTGAATTGATTACTACAAGCTAACACCTCATGCGATTAATAAACGTATTTTAGAATATGCTAGGTAGAATTAAGGCATATCATGAATAATATAACTGAGCGAGTCACGTTGACAATCTACCTGCCTCCTGTGTACATCGATCAGAACAAAACAGCAGCTACATAAAGACGACGATAGCAACATTAGCAATAAAAGCACTAACATCATCATCATCATCAGCAACAACAACAACAAAAACAACAACAACGACGACAGCAGCAACAAAAACAACAACAATAAAAAACTATGACAACAACTAACCACTTGACAAGTATACAGAGATGCTCTGATGTGGAGAAACGAGCTGTTATTACTTACTCTGTACCTATTTACACCTAGGTAGACAGGCGCTGTTTGACAGGTTGAGATGTATTTTTATTTTCTCGGAAATGAAACGAAAGACACGCAGGTAACAGAATTTTTTGATGCATAACAGCAAGAATCTAAAGCTCATACTTACTGACATACAGACATACACACAGGCACACAAAAGCATATATTTAGGGATACATATGATTTGTGTGCCAGGATATATATGCAGATATAATACGCATACACACACACATACACACACTCACTCACACACACACAAGTCTTTATATGTGTCTATCTATATCCAGTGCTAATATGAGTATGTATGTGTGCCTATAGTTCTACACACATATAGTGGGAAGTTCATTGATGAAATATGCATAGGCCTGCACCCTTTGTATATTTTGCTGATTCACATGTTAACATTCGTTGATATTCATACATAATCCATGCGGTTTTTATTGTCCAAATGCTTGGAATGGTGTGATATCTGTAGGATAATAGCAGGATATTTTATATTGCATTCTACAATATAATATATATATATACATACATACATACATACATACATACATATATATATATATATATATATATATATATATA
>NC_068982.1:116732746-116735780 GCF_001194135.2 Octopus bimaculoides
GTATCTATCTATCTACATCTATATGCTATATATGTACGTATATATGTGTTTTATATATGTATATATATATATATATATATATACATGCAGATGAATATGTATATATGTATGTGTATACCTTAGTAATATGTATGCATGTACACAGGTATATGCATATATGAAAATCTATATCTATCTGTACATAATCACATACAAAAATACACAATTTCACTCAAACAAATACATGCACACGCACACAAGAACACACATATATATATGTGTGTCTACTTCTGTATGTTTACGTATTCATACACACTCACACGTGCTTACACACACATATACAGGGAAGCGTATTTGTTTATAATGAATATGCATGCATATGACAAAAGAATGATTGATTGAAAAATGAATATATATATAAATATCTATAGGGATATTTATATATATGTATATGCGCATGCGTGTGTGAGTGTATGCATATGGATGTGCATATGTGCATGTGTCAGGGGAGTATGTGTGCGTTTGTGTAAAACGTTGAAGCAGAATTTATACACACAGACATAAATATATACTCATACCTGAGTACGCATACACATACACAAATATGGAGGGAATTTTTATAAAAGAGATATTTGCATTATATGACGCAGCTTTCCCCCTACTCTTTCTCTCTCACTCTCCATCTCTTTCTTATATATATATATATATATATATATATATATATGTGTGTTCATATATATATATGTATGCACACACGCGCACACACAGACACACACACACATATATATACACATATATGTATATATACGCATTTGTACTTAGATACATAGAGAGATAGAATGGATAGATACATATATGGTGCGTATCTAAGAGTGGTCTATTCTTTCATTCTCCGTCTAACTTTTTGTTTCTTTCCTTCACTAGTTATCTATATAGTTCACTCCTCTCTTTTCTCTTAGTATATATGTGTATATATAACTACGTGTACAACGAATATATACACTGAATTCACCACACACACACAAGTACACACACATGTGTATAAACGTTCGTGTACCTCTGTTTCAACGTGTTGAATTATTCATCAAGTTTTGCTTACATAGAAATTGACCCTAAATTATATATCACGTTGGTTTCATTTACATCTTCCTGGTGTACACAACTGATTCAATAAATCGTGATATATCTTTAAGGCGCGCATCATTCCTACAAGCCATCTTATTCCATGGTTCAACTCTATCATTTCAGGACTATGATTAGTACTAAACAAAATAAAAGCACAAATATTTCAGTATATATCCATATATATCTCTGTCGCTATTTATGCATGCATGTATGCATGTATTTATATATGCATGTATGTATGTATATATATGCATCTACATATGCATGTACTTATACATGTATGCATATATATATATGTTGTTTGTAATTAACAAACCAAAAAGTTCTCAATACGTTATATTAAGTATAACTGAATGTATTCGTTTGAGACCGTTGTTTAATTCTGTGTTTGCACGATCAGTCAAACGTTAACATATTTTACCCTAATGATATATGTTGTATCCAAGATACTATCACAGTGTCTGTATTTCATAGAATAACATAGGTACTTTATGTGTGTAGAATATGTATGCGAAAAACGCAGTCTATAAAGAGTGATAGAGACTTACTTGGCAGACAGTACATTAATATATGTTTGACTGACTTAAATCTCGATTTAAGTATGGGATTCCTTAGCAGCAGATGTTCAGAGAGCTTACCATCTAAGTTAACATGCCTTCATTCCTTCATGGAAATTTTCATTGAATGTTTTGCCTTTATTGCCTACAGCCAGCCATAATATGCATTTCATAATAGAGATGTTAAAAATCAAGCGATTCTTGTGCTTGAAGCGAAGAAAGATTTGCATTGGGCCAATTTCATATCTGGAAGACCGTTGACTACTGAATTAATCCTGCAGAATATTTTAACTAAAATCAACCTCTTTACCAATCGGGCTTGGTAGAGTTTCTGGTTTAGACAGACATTTCAACCATGTAACATTTTGCACAGGGTTACATGTTACCAGAAGCACCAGGGATGACATTCCACACACTCCCTCCCACTATCACGTACATATGCAGATATATGTCTGGGTCGATGTTTAAAATTATACTTGATAATGGTTGCTTGTATATTATCATATATAATTTTTCATGCCTGCATTAAATAAATAAAATTCTACCGAAACAACTGTCGCAGATTCTAAACGTCATTCGTGCTTACTTTATATATCTATATAAAATAAAAAGGTAAGTTGGAAAATTCGTTGGTATTATTTATTCACCATTACACATGCTTCATTTGCTAATGGGAATTACCAAGATTTATATGTTAGATAGACGTATAAAGAATTCCCTATTAGAAATTCTTCAGACGGAGAAATTGAATAATATTATTTAATAGGAAATTCATTACTTGCTTATCTAACATGTAAATCTCTAAATAATATCAATAAATTTTCCAGCTTCCTATCATATTATACAATAACTCTGCAAACAATGTTTCCAGACTTTTCAAATTTAATATCTACTGTGCATCTATATAACAACGACAGCAACAATATACTGAATACTAATAATGGATTAAGTAAATCTGCTTCAAGCGGAAACAACGGAGTAGATAAAACTGGGGACAACTGATAAAGGGAATGTTCTTTATGTTGCATGTCTCGTTTCTATGTTTGTTTGTTTTTTCGTTGTTCTAAAAAAAGTTCGTTTTCTAAGTTTTTGTTTTTATGTTTTCGCTTCTCATTTTGTCTACGCTTTTTTTGATATCCTGTACCCATATATGCATGTATATATACATATATATGTAGGTATGTACATATGTGTATGTATATATGCATATATTTATATATTATTTATATTATATATATATGTATATATATGTATATATGTATATATATATGTATATATGCTTATATATATATTTATATATATGCTTATACATATGTGTATATGTAGGTATATGTATGCAAATGTATATATATTTATATATATATATATATATA
>NC_068982.1:116736576-116738927 GCF_001194135.2 Octopus bimaculoides
ATATATATATATATATATATATATATACTTACATATGGAACGTGGAAATGATTGCTCAACATCGCATTGATGGATAAATAATTTCTTTATTTGTGAATTAAGGCTACCATTGCTTTTGTGTGAAGAAGAGTATGAGAAATCCGAGTAGCTTAACAACATTTCAATCCGATCAATGGAGGTCAATACAATTTCTCCATGTGATCCGCTTGAGAATTAAGGAGAATATCCTACTCTTCTTAACGTCAAACCAATGGTAGCTTTAATTGGGCCTGCCACAATTGGTCTCTGTTTGAGATCAGTGGGATGTGGTACAGTGATGCAGGGTGAAGTGGACTTTTTGCAAGCTTCGTTATTATTTTACTCTTGTGGATTTTTGGAAGCCCGTAGACGATGCTGGTTTTGCAATTAAAATTTGTTAAGTAGTCGCATTCCTTTGCCGTCAAGTTATTTCAATGTTGGCAGGCACCAACTTTGAAACTGATATCCACTACAAACCGATTCCAAAGAATACCTTCTGTTCACCTCAATCACCCAAAGCACACGAAGACAAACATCCCCTTCAACCTAGCGAGAAGAATCTGTACAATTGTCTCAAATTATAAAACACGAAATAAAAGACTCCATGAACTAAGGGCAATTCTTCTTGAAAGACATTACCCAGCATCATTAGTTGACAATGGAATAGAACGAGCCAAGACAATCGATACCCAAGACTTCCGAAAACCGAAACACACTCACGCTACATTAGATAGTCTACCATATCTCTCAACACACAATCCAAGAAATGCAGAAGCTTACACAATTATATACAAGAACATCCCACTACTGAGTCAAGACCCACGTCTAAACAAAGCACTTGAAGACCCATAAAATATTAAAAAGCAAAAGACGACCCAAATCCCTAAAAAATCTACTCACCAATGCAAAATTACCCAACACCAGCCCACCACCCACCGTCAAAAGATGTGGTCGTTCCAACTGCAGGACTTGCATCCACCTCATTGAAGGAACAATATACATATTCCAGTCGGGACACACTTTTGTCGTAAAAAATAACTTTACCTGCGCATCAAAGAATTTACTTTATGCCATAAGGTGTGAAGGGTGCCACAAAGATTACATTGGGCAAACGAACCTTGCCCTCAGAGAAAGGATGACAGTCCACCGCTAACAATTGAGGGATCTCACCACAAGGCAGATATCACTTAGTGGTCACTTAGATCTCTGTGCACAAAACAAGTCCCCCAAATTCCTAATTTTCCCACTATACCAATGCCCAGACCACACCACTGACCAAACATGCATGCATAGGGAAAATAAATAATCTTGTTCAAAAATACAGACCACAACTCAACATACTCTAACATACTCCCCCCAGGCACACACCTACACACAACAAACACGCAAAGAAACACATACAAATGTACAAAATCACACACACACACACAAATACAATGCAAACCTCCCACGCAAACACACACGCATACATATACACACACGCATACAAATACACACACGCACAAACACACCAACACATACACAGATACACACACAAACACGCAAATACAACACCCCCACACGCATATGTACACACATATATATATACATACACACACACAAACACAATACACCTGTTCCCCAGTAAAAAAAATCACACACACATATACACACAATACGATCCCAATAATCACAAGAAACACTCACAAACACACAGGCATACACGCATACACAGAAGCATGCACACACAATAACACACACCACCCCGACAAATACAAGACACATAGACACACTCACACAAACACACCCACACGTATACACACACACTGCACTAACAATACAAACAAAACAAATCACTCACAAATACAGCACACACACATTTGCACCCCCCCGAAACTACATAAGCCATACCCACATATATACACACACAAACGTATACTCAGTACCAACATGCACAGAACGTACACGCACACACATACACACCACCCGGATAAACCCAACACACACGGACACACACAGAATCCCTGATAAATACAACACACTCACACACACATAGACATCCACACATACCCCACATACGCATAGATATGCACCCTCACACATATACGGTTGCTCTCTCTCTCTCTCTCTCTCACACACACACACACACACCAGAAGGACAATTATAACAAAACAAGCATACTCACACACACACACACACACACACACACACACACACACACTCACGTACACACACATCCCCACCAACACAAAACACACAAACATACACACGTACACACATAGACGCACACATACACACACAAGAACAAACACATACACACATGCACACACACAACACTCTGACAAACACACAC
>NC_068982.1:116738937-116739944 GCF_001194135.2 Octopus bimaculoides
GAACAAACACATACACACATGCACACACACAACACTCTGACAAACACACACACAAACCACCAGGACAATTATAACAACACAAACATACTCAGATAGACACACATACACACTCACGTACACACACATAACACCCTCACCAACACAAAACACACAAACATACACACGTACACACAGACACACACATACACACACGCGAACAAACAGATACACACATATGCGCACACGCAAAACCCTGACAAATACTAATCACACATGCACACACACAAACGTGCACACATATGCGCACACCATCCTACCAAGTATAAAATACTCACAGACCCATATACACACGCCACAATAAACTCTGGGACCCATCAAAAACGGTCCACATACACAAACACAAGCACATGTATGTACACACACACACACACAGACACACACACTCATATCATTCTGACCTCTAAGACCAGTCCCCAAAACCACTGAACCATCCATGACAGACTAGCCCAGAAATAAAAAAAATCCTTTTGATTTCACATTGCTCTTCGTTCCCCGCACCCCAACCAGCCTCCCACACTGTCCCTTAAAATAGCAAACATCCCTTAGCTACGCACAAGACAGAAAATGTCAGAAAGGCAGGTCAGTTCCTGTAACAATTTTTTGTAAATTCTTAAATATGTCTCCTTCTGTGTATATATATACTACTAAACAAACATGATTTTTATTGAACTCATAATATTTCTTGTAGTCCCGTTCTGAATACTTTCTTAAATACTTTCTTGTAAACTGTTTTTAACATTTTCTTCTTATTATCAAAGAATGTATAACTGTATTTTAATATTTTTATGATAACCAGTACTTAACACAACAAAGCTTTACATTTTACTTTTGACAATATTTTTCTAAACAAGTGAAACCGGTCAAGTCAATAAACACCTATAAAATTGTATTTTCAAACCTTCTTTCATATATATTTCCTCTCGCGTGCTACCTTACAACTTTACCTTGCATTATATATATATATATAT
>NC_068982.1:116740120-116740897 GCF_001194135.2 Octopus bimaculoides
ATATGTATGTATGTATATATATATACACATATTTATATATATGTATATATATTCATATACTCATATACATACACACTGTATGTATATAAGTATATGTATATTGATACACATGCACACATACAGACAAATACATTGATTCACAGATGCATATCTATTTGTCTGTCTGTCTCTCTGTCTATCTATCTATCTATCTATCTATCTATCTATCTATCTATCTATCTATCTATCTATCTATCTATCCATCCTACCACTGCGACATGTTTTTCGAAATGGAATATCTATTAATGAATTGTACACAGAGTATTTGAACTGTGAGTCGCTTGCAAAAGTGAAACTCGAGGAAGAGAATAAAAATATTAAAGAAGAACAAAAAATAAATGAATAATACAAAGGACAAACTTCAACGCAAACAAAAACAATTGTTGTCCTCAAAGAAATCTGACTACATAAAGCCTGAATATGAGAAATACATTAAAAACGGTTATATGAAATATGGTTGGTGTACGAGAAGCACAGAAATGCATCTTTAGACGGATTTGTTTGATAGTAACGCAATGGATATATTGTGAAACAGATACATACATCAGACGAAATCTATTTTCGGATAGATTATTTGACGGCATACTTCCGTTTCCGGAAATATATTAGAGAAAACCTTTATTCGGTATGTATCTCATATATCACACTTGGTTCATTAATATCTTTCTCTCTCTCTATTTTTCTCACTCTGTAGCCCAATCACGATCGTTTCCTCTGTATATATATATATATATATAT
>NC_068982.1:116741605-116742086 GCF_001194135.2 Octopus bimaculoides
TATATATATAAACACACACACACACATAAATGCAGATGAATGTGTATATATGTATGTGCATACGTTAGTAATATGGATGCATATACACAGATATATACATATATGAAAATCGATATCTTTTTATACATACACAAGCACAAACACACAATCACACACACACTCTCTCTCTCTCACACAAACACGAATGTACATCTGTATGTGAGGAGTTTTCGTGTTATTTTTTTTCCTTAACTTCCACTTTCATGTGTATCATATATTTGTTCAAATATACTCCGGTACCGGATATATTCATATAGCTTCTGTACTCCACAGCCCCTCCCTACTATTTTGTCTCCGTCTCCTATGACATTGCTAGTTTTGTTTCCATTACACCGTATATCTCTATCTCTGTATACACATCCAGCTGTCTCTCATCGGAAACAAACAACCAAGCAATAATACCATCATATCCTCCATTTGAAGAAATACAAGAATGCATTGA
>NC_068982.1:116742096-116743447 GCF_001194135.2 Octopus bimaculoides
TACACATATATGTATACATACATATATCTACACACACACACATACATATATATGCATATATATATCCATATATATACATAAACATATATAAATAGATAGATAAATAGATAGGTATATAGATAGATAGATAGATATGCACACACATAATTGTAAACTTCCAATATAACGAATATGTTCCTGACAAAGTTTTCAATTCCCTGTCACCCTTTAAAACACATTAAATACTTTTGTTATAAAGAAATTCATTATAACGAATTAGAATTTAGCTCTTAGTACCCCAAACTTTCGATCCAACGAACAAGGTAAATATTTCTACCTAATTCTACCTCATACCTGAGCTATCGCGCCAAAATACCGGTAGTTTATCAAACACAAAAATGCAGTCCAAAATTACCCACATTTTACTCGTAATAATTCACATAAATTTCTTGCCTTATTCAGATAATGTTTTGGTCGAAAATCTCGTGCCGAATTGCACAGCCATTTTACATCCGTTGGTAAGTAGAAAAAAACTGGCTCTTTGAATACCTATTACAGAAAAAAATGTTAAAAATATAATTTAGTATGAACAGTGATGAAGAAATTCTAAAAGTTGAAGTGAAGCAAGTGATTGTCATGATAATAACAGCGTAGTGAGAACCCAAATATAAAACAATCCTAAAATTTTGGACCGCATCCAACTCTTTTGCACTTTCAGAAAAAATACTAAGTGATGAAAATGATGAAGAAATATTCAACAGTTATGGAGGTAATTTTCAGCCTTAAAAGACTCTCCACAAAATCTAAGCTCAGCGACATTATAATTAGGGGTGATTAGCTGTTAATATAAAATTGGCTAAATGACAGGGAGAAAGCAGCCGAAAGTGTTAACGAAACAGAAGAGAACGAGGAAAAAAACTAAAACATGCTGTTTAACTCAGAAAAAAGATACTGTGTAAGAAACATATTCTAGTACTGAACGAATGTAGTTAATTCTTGATATGAGGTAGCAGATACCGTGTTACAATACATGACTGGAACTAAAAACAAAATGTTCTAAAAGAGATGCCTATTCCGTTCATTCGAAAAGTACTGATTTATTCGATCCATTGATTGATTATTCCTATGAATCACTGTATGAATAAATGTATTGCTATGGTCTTTATGATTTGTAGCTTTTTTTTAAATTTGAAATCTTAACAGGACACATAAATTGACTCTTCATTCTAAAGCCTGCTTTCTTGTACAATAGATATGTGTCAAAGATGGAACAAAGTGATAAAATGTGAAAATTCGGCTTCTTTTTTTCACTTTTTGAACCAGAATAACTTCTTATAGCTAAGTTAAAACTATGTAAAGCTATTCATACACT
>NC_068982.1:116743851-116745413 GCF_001194135.2 Octopus bimaculoides
CCAAAAAACACATCGAATGGTAAATAATTAAATAAATGGAATAAAAATCGATCGTGTTGAAAGTCTCTATCCTTTTTAAATATACAAATTTGAAACCTTGTATATATATATATGGAAGAGAATATGACCATCCCCTGGAGCTGTGGTAGGTTATACAAAGGCGAGACATGTCGCTCCCTCAAAATAATGATAGAGGAACATCGCAAAGCTGTTACACGATGAGATACTGATAAATCGAGTATAGCTGATCATGTATGGAAAAATGGAGACCACCTCCCCCTGTGGGTTGAAGTTAAAATAATAGATAGAGAACACCACTGGAAAATACGAAAACTAAAAGAAGCAGCATATAGGCTAGGACACAACAACCCCCTAATCACATACACACACACATACACATATACATCCACACATACATTCATGCATATACATCCACACATCCACACACACATATACACACACACCTGCATACTTACATACATTCACACATACACCAACACACACATTGACATGCGTACATACAGACATATATACGCACATACATACACATACACACATATACATATATGTACATACATACACATACGCATATGCACATATGTCTACAGACAAATATCCTCACACATACACACACATATACACATACATACACACGCATATATATATATATACATACACGTGTGAAAAGTAAAAAGTGTATTTTTTAAAATTGAACTAAGTTTTTTTTCTACATCAGCTATCACTTAACACACGCGAATAAGTACAATTCCGTGAAATATTCACGCTTATTTACGTGGCATATATATGCTATTTAATTAAAGGTTGTATCATATGTACTGGATATTTTTTCCTTTATAGGAAAAATGGAAAAATAAGAGTGAATATTTATTTCATGAGTGCTGTATATTAATTCTATAAAATTGTGAATAAATTATATAAAATGCATATATAAAATGCATTAAGTAATCATCGGATTCCAATTTCTTTCACTTTTCAATGAGTAGCGGATGAGCGAGTATATTTCCTTACAGACACAACACAGGCTACACTTTCAGGTCTTTTGGATAAAGTTTTTAGAAATACCTAATATGTTTACCTCTAATTCCGTTAAATACTCACGGGTCCCGCTAGTATATATTAAAAGAATTAAAGGTAATGCTATGCCTCTTCTTTCGAAGATATATATATATATATATACGTAAAAATATAAATAGGGTAGTGAGTGTTTTTGAAATTTCACTACCAGTGGCCTATCATGTATAAAAAGTCAATAGACAACATATTATCAATATAAAATAGTGTACATTTAAACACAAGAGAAAACTGCCTTCAATAGGCAGTTTTTACACGCTAGAAGGAGTAGTCAAAACGACCAAAATCACATTTTAAGAGCAATCTTCAAAAGGAATGACAAATAAAAACTTTTACCTTGTTATCATATTCCGGTCAGACCCGATGAAAAATTTCACCTGGGTCTTACGGGGCCAACTCGATTTAGAATCCACAGTCAGTCGGAACCAACTGTTGTTGTAAGTGGACGACGACCTGTATATATATATATA
>NC_068982.1:116751236-116753736 GCF_001194135.2 Octopus bimaculoides
ATATATATACATATATCTAACAACATGAAATATGAAAAAAATTGTTGTATACAGTGCTCTGGTGCACTACAACTAAGAAAAAATGCCATCATGTGTACTGTTGGCGGATTTCAGGAAACATGGACATTTTGAAAGATGTAGTGTGTCGACAGCTAACAACTGATGCGAATAGTTTATTCCATGCTTCAACAGTTCTGAGCGTGAAAAAATGTTTCTGAAAGTCATGGGTACTGTGTTGCTTTTTGAGAGCATATCCACAAGTGTTTGACATATGGAATTCAAAAAGGTGCTCAAAGTTGTTGGATAATTTTGTGGTGTCTACCAAGTCAGTTGCTAGACGTCTGAGATTCAATGTGTCCATGCCCAGGAAAGCAAGACGTTCAGAGTATGGTAGATTCATAACGGTAGTTATTCGTTTTGTTACTCTTTTCTGACTTCAGCCAGTTATAGAGATCGTCTGTCACACCCGTTGAGAGAGTTTTGCCATGAGTTGTTTCTATGGCACAGAATTGAAGGTTTTAGCAAAGTCAAGGTGGATAAAATCGACCCAGAAGCCGCCATAAGTAACTCAGATGATGTTCTTAAGAAACTCGATGAGTTGGCTACAGCAGCTGGAGTTATGGATAAATCCATATTGCGAGGGTCGAATAGGGCTGTGAGAGCTTCAACAGTTTCAGAGTGTTTCTTTGACACAGGACTCCATCAGTTTGGCTATGCAGCCAATAAGGCTGACTGGACGATAGATGATAGGTGATGTGCGATCACCTATTTTGAACAAGGAAACGACATAGAATTTTCCAGTGCTCTGGAGTGACACAGTTGTTAAGGCAGAATTGAAATAAGAATGAAAGCTGGTGCAAAAGGAAGAGCCAGCCACGTTTGAGAAGCAAATAAATACCACCATCAGACCAGGAGACGCATAGTTGCGTTTATTCTCGAGGTGGTGTCGCAGCATTGCGGGTGTGAATTTCACAGATGTTATGGAATTTGATGTTAGAGTTGGTGAAGAAGATACATTTGGATCTTCAACAATAAAAATGCCAGTATAGCATTCAGCAATAAGATCAGCACATTCCTTGGGGTCATCAGTAATCCGATCTGTGGGGAGAATTTTAAAGTGGGCCAAACGGAGAGTGAAGTCCCTGTTTCGAACGTACATATTTCCGGAACACATTGTTGTCAGGGCTTTTTAGCTTTACGTTGTTTAAACACTGCCTTTTTTTGTCACTTGTTTGAGATATTGGATGAACTATCGCGTCTTCTGTTCTCATTTCTTCTATGCTGTCCATATTTCTGTTCAGCATCATGACAATCTTTCTTGGCAAGTCGAACTGCTGCTGCACTCTCCCAAATGGCACTTCTTTGATTTTCAGGGCGTTTGCGCCGTACCGATGCTTCACATGCAGCCCAGATTGCACTGAGGATATTTTGAAAAACAGTATTGACGTCCTCGGAATCATAATTCAAATCAGTTTGGGTGATGTAACTCATCACGTTAACAGTTTCAGCCTGCTTTGTACCAGTCAAATCGAGTGTTTTGGAGGTGGTGGTGCTTCTCTAAGAGACAGATTGGCTATGATCATAGTATGAATGGAGTCGCCTAGAGGTTTTTTGGCACTGATAACAGTTTCAAGAGTAATTGGTAAATAGCAGGCCCAAAGTGTCGTTACGTCTTGTATAGAAGGTGACTACTTGAAACCAGTTTGCGTCTAGTACTACTTCAAGGAAATCGTCTGCACTTTGCAGCCAACGAAAAGTTTTCCAATCAATTTCAGGGTAGATGAAGTCACCGTGAGTGTGCATTCACGCACGCACACACACATGTTTGTATGTGTGTGTTGTTAGGTCACTTGTGAGGTCTCTCATGAATGCTACTGGTTACATGGAACCCAATACAACATGCTGCATTTGGAGTCAACGGTGACTAAACCGGCAACCCCAGCTGGCTTGCCCGGTGAGGTGTGTCGCTGGAAACCAAACAGGACTAAAAACAAAACCTGTCAAAAGGACGGATTAGCCTAGCGTAGGTTCAACGACCATCTACTAATATCACGGTCCTTAAGAACTTCGAAGACGATGTCTAGCGTGCTGGATGACCAGTGGGTGTGAGGCACGCCTTAGGTCTTTTTAAAGTATGTATTTTAGAGAAGGTCACGCTGATATAATACCAGATACGTAGAGAATGGCACTGAATATTTTGGGTATCTTTTGCTAGCGCTTGAGATTATGGTGATTCGACATTCTAGACCCTGCAAATCATATTGGCACTGGATATCTTATGCTGTCTTGTCTCTGGATCGTGTCACTAGGCTGAAGAGACTCGTGAGTCGTTGTAAAACCCTTATTGCGCCTAAAACTTTAGGTTGTGCAATCGCCGGTGATGCATCTTTCCGATGCGCAGTCGAGTAGATGGGCAATGCGAACCCCGGTGACGTCCATCGCATGTGCATTAAACTCATACATTGGTATTGTTGGCATTTTACATGGGCAACGATTAGTG
>NC_068982.1:116755674-116756323 GCF_001194135.2 Octopus bimaculoides
CATTGGATCTTAATTATGAAAAAATATGAAACCATTATTCTATGCTAATTTAGTTAATTGTAAGATAGAAATTTAAATGTAATAAAATGTTTTAAAAACAAATTAAAGTGCCTACGTGATAACTGTAAACTGACTTTTGGGCCACCTTGTATATATACAGACACACACGCACACACACACACGCGTATATATACATACATACATACATACATACATACATACCTATATATAAGGAGAGAATTCACAAAATACAAAAGACGAAGACAGGTGGTGCAGACAACAAACAGATGTATTAGTTTAACGCTCGGCAAGTGAAAGAGTCTTTAACATTTCGATCCTACGCTCTTCCACAGAATAGAATACAGAAAGGAACACAAACGTCTCAAAAGTGAATAGATACAATCAGTTTTTGAAAGATTCAATTCTATAAACAAAATAATATCATTTGATGTTTTTACTTAGTAGACATGCTTTCTGCAAATGTAATATATTTGGGCATTTTAAAAACGAGTTCTGTCCGCACAGATAAAACAGTATAACCAGGGGTGTCTATTCACTTTTGAAATCTTTGTACTATGTAGTGCCACCCCGTCCAGCTGCTTATGTAACTGACAATGCCAAAGTTTGGCACGAGTTTTATATATATATA
>NC_068982.1:116756606-116758911 GCF_001194135.2 Octopus bimaculoides
ATATATAAATGGTTGGCCAAAAGTCACCTGAAAGTAAATCAAAACCATTTAATTTGAATGAATTCAATTAAAACATCTAAATATAAAACATCATGAAATTTGTTCAAATTGAAGTCCTTCTCGAGCGACACATTCTTCCATTCGAATTACAGATCGTATTTATGGAATTTTCATTTACTGTCGAGTGACTTTTGGCCAACCCTGTATATACATCTATCAGTAGGGTATTTAAATACCATTTACTATAATCGGAGCCGCCGCTCCAAAACCACCAGTAACTCACTATTAAGATGCACACGGGCAATACAATGAACACAGGAGAAACAGACTTACTTTGCGTGGAATACATAAGTAAGGAATGTATATTTCAGCATCATTTGCTTTCACTTTCTTATGACATACATACTCGTGTGTGTTCATTGCACTGCCCGTGTGTAGCTTGATAGTGAGTTACTGGTGGTTACGGAGCGATGGCTCCGATGGTGATTTGGTTGGTATTTCTAGCAGTTAGAGTGACTCTGCTAACGATCTCTTGCTGGTTCGTAGCTTCTTTATTTGTATAAGTCCCGATCAGTCTAAATCGAGCAGATATGTGGTAAGAAGGCATTTTAACTGTCCTGTATTTTCATATATCAAAGACTTTATTGCTGAATGAGACTTCTTTTATGGCCCAAATATCTATAATATAACTAATAAAGGTGCATATAAAAAGACATTGTATGTACACATATATATAAAGAAAGATACATAAATTAAATATGTATATGTATGTACGTATATGTGTATGTGTGTGTGTGTGTGTATTTATATATATATATATGCATACATTCATAAATCCATACACATACATATGTATATAGGTATACATACATTCCTATATATATATGAGAAGAGTGAGAGAGAAAGAGAAGGAACGAGAGAGACAGTGGGAGAGAGAGAGAGAGGAAGAGCGTAAGAGAAAGGGAGAGACTGTGTAAAGTGAAAATCAATAACAACAAGAAAACGTCTGATACAGCACTTAGTGAAACTGAAAGCTGGTGGTGAAAGTTACTGCATCTTGTAGTATAGCTATTGGAGCTAAAGTAACAAACCACGGAAAGAAATAAAAATATGTATGTATGTACATACATATGTATCTATGTATGTACTATTCTATTTTTAATTATTTGAAATATTCCTGAAAGGAAGGAGCTGATTTCTAAAGAAGATGTATGTAAGCCTTTGCCTCTTCTTCCTTTATCTCTATTCCAAATTCTACGTCACTCAGTGTAGTGCAGCCTCATAGCAGAGAAAATATACAAAGTGCTGGTTTAAAAAGCATTGAGAAATCTGTAGGTAAATGCAACTTTCCATCTGATTTGAAATGAACTAAGGACATTATCAATCTGTAGAATTATTTTTGAAATATTTAAATGTCTATGTTTTTCTTTTTTTTTTCAAATCAAGAAATTTATCAGTTTTTCATATATTCTTATCCACTTTTATAAAATCTTTCGAGTAATTTTTATCCACTTTACTCAACTTTTACCAGTTTCTATTTTGCAAAAAAATATTTTCACATAATTTCTCTATTTTCATCTACTCTTATCAACTCGTATATAATATAATTACTTCTCTGGAACGCTTTGTACCAATGACGATACGAACTACGCAAAACAACAGTACAGATATATAGGGTATAAGTGCTAAAATTAGAATAAATTATTAAAAATAGATAAGGAAAAAGAAATACGCGATTTGTTAAATTTTTTTCTGAAGAAAAGAGAGAGTAAAACAGAACTCAGTTTTTTTTTTCAATGAATGAAGAACAGTGGTTGGAAAATCATTTAACGTTAGGGGGAAAATCTCAACGAAAGAGACGTTAGACACCTCAGATATGCGAGCTGAGTGTACAATAATCGAAACAGCAGATGCAAGACTTCCAACCTAAGAGACAGTTGTTGATATAAAGGAGTTTCGTTAGTTCACTTATTCTCGCAAACAAACGCCGCACGGATATGTTTTGGAATGAACTTTTCACCCATTTTTGCATCATATATATGCATATATATATATATATATATATATATTTCAATTTTTTTTCTCCGTGTTTTTCTCCTTGTCTCCGTATTCTTTCTGTTGAAGAGCGTAGCTCGAAACGTCAAAGACTTTCCGTATTCCCGAGCGTCATACTAATATATACTTTTGTTATTTACACCACCTGTCCTCGTCTGTTGTTATTTTTTGTATATTCTCCCATATATATATATATATATATAAATTCAATAATAGGACGAATTCTTTTACAAGAATTTATCAAGTAGCT
>NC_068982.1:116759315-116766134 GCF_001194135.2 Octopus bimaculoides
TATATATATATATATATATATATATATATATGCAATTGTTTTCGTTCCAGCACAGGATCTCAGATCAGGTCACTTGCTATGCAAGTACATCTCCGTAATATATATATATATATATATATATATATATGTGTGTGTGTGTGTGTGTATGTATGCATGTACGGTTGAGTGGACAAACGAAAGATGGGTGCTCAACAATTCTCAACGCTTGATTTGCGCGTGGATACTCACGCACGCGAATGTATATGTGCATGCACATATGTGTGCACGCGCACACTGGTATGCATGGGTACATGCATGCGAAAATGCAAACATGTAGATATGAATGCACATGCATGTGCGTGTGTGGTTGCGTGTATGTGTGTGCATGTGTGCGTATGTGCGTGTGTGTATGCGTGTGCATGCGTGCGTGTTCGTGCTAGCGTGTGTGAGTGTGTGTGTGCGTGTGCAGACATACGCGTGCGCGCCCATGTACAGAGGCGCACCCTCGCATCAATACAGATATGCACGCAAAACCATATGAGCGCATCTGCAACCCATATATAGAACTATACACTTGCACATAACGCCCCTTCCTACTTCCGTCAAACAACCTGACGAATTCCCTATCCCCTCGTGATTTATTTCCTGTTCTCCACGTGGTCAAGTTCCTGTTCACAATGTGGTATTTTCCAACTGTTATCCATATACTAACATCAAACCACGACACCGCGTGAGCTTCCACCACCGATCGCAGCCAACCTTACGCTAATAACAATCAACTTCTGTTATTCAAATTCAAAATTGCTGACGACTAGCATCACGGTTGAAATTCAAGAGTACCAACGACTTTGAATCATACTGTTTTGATCCATATATATTATAAGAATAGATACGGAAATAAAGATACGAAATAGCTTAAAAACATTTTAAGTCACGAAAATATTCCCCATATAACAGACACCTCGAAGCTTTTGAAGACCAGATATGGGAAGCAGTTAGGAACATCAAGTTTGAGAAACACCCACTTAGAAACCAACACATGCGAAAACATTATCTCGGATTTAAAATCTAAAGATGGAATATTAGTTAACTCTGACAAAAGAGGAAATCTATACAATGTGAAAATTATACAGTGATCTCATTTAGAAAGAAGTAACTAAAAAATACAAAATAGTTAATAGGAATATACTTAGATATATTAATTTAGAATGTAAGAAAAAAAAATGTGTGAATATAATATTGATCAACTGACTGAAACTTTGTCCCTCTGAGACCTAGAATATTTCTAAAGGACTACAAATGCAATTTCCAGACTAACCCTAAATTAAGACTTAATTGCCCAGCAAAATCCGACATAGGTAAATTGATTTTAGATAACTATATAGTCCAACTAAATAATAAATTAAGATTAGAGCTGTGGCCTAGTATACAAGAAGCAATGAGCTGGTTCCATAGAAAATATAATAAGGATAGAAAGATTTATTCTGGTAGATATAATGACTATTACTCCTCAATAAATCCCACAGTACTAAATAGTGCTCTCATCTTTGTTAAGCGTCATACTAACCTATCTCCCCATGAAATTGATATTATACTTACAGCGTGTATATCATTAATCAAATTTCACAATAAATACTGGGCTACGAAGGGTACACCCGATTACGTCGACATACCTATGGGCTCGACCGACTCGGCGCATGTCACCGATATTGTAAGAATATATTTACTGAATAAGTTTAATAGTGAATTCCCGGAAAAAGGCGGTGGGGCTTTATCGAGATGATGCATTATTTATTACCAAAACTACCAATAATAGAAAACTAGAACATTATAAGAAAAAATTTCATAGATTCTTCAATAGGTTTGGTCTTAAAATTTCTGTCGGTAATGGGCACAGTTCAGTAAAATTTCTAGATGTCAACCTTAACTTACTCACAGGTACCCATGCACCATATCATAAACCCAATTCTAAATTGACATATATAAATATGAATAGTAATCACCCAATAATCATCACAAATTGCTTAGTTAAGAATATTCGATGTAGAATTAACTATCTTTCATCTAGTCAAGAGATTTTTAAGATAAATAAAGACTATTATAACATAGCATTCGCTACGCAGGATACAAACAAAAGATTAAATTTGACACACATAAATATAACCCGCAGATTGATAACCAGATAAATGAAAAATTGATGATAATAAATAAAAATGAACCATAAACTAACATTAACAAGAATAAAAATAGAAATAAAAGTTATTGCAATTATAACGGTAATAATAATTCGAATTACAATCAACAGGAATCCAACTACCGGCTAAACAATCTAAAAACTAAAGTATCCTTAAAACGTAAGAAACATATTCCATACACACGGAAACAACGAGGAATACCTGAACAAGAATGATAATAATAATATCTGGCTTATATTACCTTACGGCAAGGAGATAAGGACTAACCTCGTCCGACTAATTCGTTCAATCACTAATAAATATTTCACTTCTAATAAATATAGTACTATAATTAATAATAAAATGATATGGATTGGATTTTCAGTAACTAAAAACCTATTTCGACATATAGCATCTTTTACTAATGTAAAACGTGATGCATATTACACAAATAGAAACAACCCCACTCCAAATACGAACACAAATGATATGCAAAGAAATATAAATGCCAGATATAATATATGAACAATATATTATGAACAGTAATACAAACACAAATAACACATCTAATAACTATTGAAATGCTTTACAGAATTACCGTAAACGTAAAAGCCTAGTATACCAAGCAACCTTTGAAGCAGAAGGCAAAATCTGTATTATGTCGGAGCAACATCGTATTATGTGAAATCTAGACATGCGAACCATCAGAGCTCCTTCAGAAATGCTAATAAGCAAAATAGCACTGGCCTAAGTAAATTTATCTGGAAACTAAAAAATAGCAATATAACTTATAAAATTACGCGTATAAGCCACCGGCCAAAACCTGCTCATTTTGCGTAGATGAGACGTACAACATTTTATTTTCTTAGAATAAACTTTTAAATGATAGATCCGAGAAAATTTTCCAATACTTACATGTACAGAAATATATGTTTTCTAAATATGAATAATTCACCACTTCCTTTCTCGCAAAAAAATAATAATATATAATACATCCTATATAAATACCCTAATATATTCTATATAAACCTAACAACTCTAATTATAAACACTTTCCACCTTAATCACATATTTTTTGAATATAAATCTTTCCTTTTAATGTTTCATATTTCTTTATTGCCCACAAGGGGCTTAACATAGAGAGGACAAACAAGGACAGACAAAGGGATTGAGCCGATTACGTCGACCCCAGTGCACAACTGGTACTTAATTTATCGACCCCCGAAAGGTTGAAAGGCAAAGTCGACCTCGGCGGAATTTGAACTCAAAACGTAGCGACGGGCGGAATACCGCTCAGCATTTTGTCCGGCGTGCTAACGTTTCTGCCAGCTCACTGCCTTTCCTATTAATGTTTCAATCGCACAATAAGTATTACCCATATACTCTCTAAATATAATTTATCATTTTGTAACCCACTCTTAATACCGTTAGAGATATATTAGAGATATACTTATAATCCATATTCTTATTCCCATAATATTACTTAACTCTTTAAGATATATTTTCTAATGTTTAATAGCTAATTTTTAAATTCCATTTTTCAAAAACTTAATCCCAAATTCAAACCATTTTATATCAACTTAATACAACCTTTCCAATACCCCCTGCAATGTTAATTTGCACTATATACATTTTCCAAATTAACCATCTCCTTACATACTTGATTATACATTTATGCATGTACCTAAATATCGTAAGTTCACCCATATAAGTACATATAATTACATAAAATGTAATTATAGATACCATCAACAAACTTTACACTCATATTTTCTGCACGCTCCACTTAATTACTATGTATACAAGCATTCTATATGATATATGTACCAACACTAACATCAATCACCTATTTGAAGACTTTACCTTACTAACACTACACTCTACTATTAATATAAATTTATATATAATATTAATTATACCTTAATATCAATAATAACCTAGGCTCTACCAGACGCATAGTTTATATTCATACCTACAGTATACTTCGTTTGCATAAAGATAATAATGATGATGATGATGATGATGATGATGATGATGATGATGATGATAATAATAATAATAATAATAATAATAATAATAATAATAATAATTTTTCTTCTCTATATCCCCCACATATCTATTTATAAATTTGTTTCATCCGTCAATTAATCCAAACTCTTTCCCCTAAATAGTATGTGAGTGTGACTCTGTGTGTGTGTGTCTTTGTGCAACTGTGTTTGTCGCCCAACATCGCTTGACAACCGATGCTGGTGTGATTACATCCTCGTAACTTTGCGATACAGCAAAAGAAACTGATAGAATAAGTACTAGGTTTACAAAGAATAAGTACTGGATTCGATTTGCTCAACTAAAGGTGGTGCCCCAGCATGGGCACAGTCAAATGACTGAAACAAGAAAAAGAATAGAATAATATATATATATATAACGACAACGTAACCTTCATGCAACTGATGTATCTTCAGTCTGACGTGTAGCTGGTGGAGTACCTCTCGCAGAGAAATTATTACTTTCGAGGATCTGCTAGCTAGGAAACATGTAGTCTGGATTTTGCCTGCTCCATTTTCTCAATTTTGTTTGCATTCATAACAACCCAAGATGCTAACCGTGAACTATAAAATAACTTTTTTCAGCTTATCGAACTTCAATAGGGGAAAAGCACATGACCTTCTACAACAATAAACATCAATAAACTATTATTGTTCCCGAAAGTTGTTTTTTAAACCTACAAAGGATTGCTTGAAACTTACTAACTTCTTTCACCTAGATCCTTGGATCTTACAATTACACATGCATACACACACACATGCACACGCACACAGGCACACGCACACAGGCACACGCACACAGGCACACGCACACAGGCACACGCACACAGGCACACGCACACACACGCACACACACATACACACTCACACACACACATATATATGTTATTGTTTAGAAGACAGTTTGATTCGGTCCCCATAAAACTTAGTTATGCAGGATTGTCACAGGCCTAGCTCGTAAGTCACATTCGATGTTGAGCTTTTACTCACGGACATATATTTATGTTATCTAAGTTTTGATGACATAAAAGAAACGGCCATGTTACTTTAAAAAATATCTTTGCCTCATTTTCGTCGTTGACGTCGTCATCGTTGTCATCGATGTCATCATAATCATCATCGCTTTCACAACCACTTTTCCATGTTTGCACAAGAGACGGTGTGTGTGTGTGTCTGTGTCAACCACCATTTTGCAACCGGTGTTGATGTGTTTGTGTCCCTATAACTTAGCGGTTAAGCGAAAGAGACCTATAGAGTAAGTACTAGGCTTAAATAATGTATTGGGGTCATTACATTCGACTAAAAATTCTCCAAGATGATGCCCCGACATGGCCACAGTCTAATGACTGAAACAAGTAAAAGATAAGAGATGTCAATTAAAACTCAAAGTTATCTGCGTAAGTTTCACAGTTGGTATACGAAAACAGCCATTAGCACAGTAATAGCATAAGGAATATGGTTATCTCTATTAAACTTATTCTCAGCAAATCTAGAATAACATTCTAGGTTGAGTTAGCAAATCTTTGCCCTGCACTGTGTTGAATAACTTAACAGAATGCATGATAACGTGTGTATATAATTCTCTATATATATTTGTATTTCTTTCGAAGTGTGGAGGCTGGAGACTTCTGAGCAAACAAACATTTTAAAACAAAATACCATTATTCAGTTTTGTATGTATAAGACAGAGAATATAAAAACATTCTCTAAAATACCTATAAATGCAATCTGTTAAACCTCTGGCAAAGAAATACAATGGTGTAGAATTACTGAAATCTAAGCACCAAAAACTTGGAGAGATTTATAAGATTATAAATCATGCTAAATATATAGAAAGAGATTCTGAACGTTTGAGAAACAGTAGATAATCTTGTGACATTCCAATGCTCTTATGTTATGTTATCTTTAAACAATTTACTAGATTTCCTATTCTTAAACAAAATCGAGATTGACGAATCGAAACACAAATCATTGGCTTTCTTTCTAATCTTTTCCCTATATATATTGATTAGATTTTTCCTGTCTTTACCACTAAAGCACCAAATATCGAAACGCTGTGTGTCTATTGACTTATCACTAGCAATAGCAAACGAAAAAGAAATGATTTTCCAGTAAGGAAGGTATAGAATCACCGTATCTCTGTTCCGTCGGCAATTGATCTTCACAAATCGCTCTGAGACAGCTTTGCTATCCGTGACGAGAAACGGTTGCTGTGAGGTTCTCCAATTTCCGAACGGAAATGAAAAATAAAGGTATCTTCAACCCACTTTTGCATAAAGTGTAGTGCACATTGCTGTATGAATAATAACCTTTCTCCTTTTAAAAGCAATGTTGTATTTGTCTTTGAAATTCTTCTGTAAGTTTATAGCGTTTCGATAATGGTAGTGATAAATTAAACGACGCTAGAGATATAAACGAAATTTTGTTTGCTGCAACCCTAAAATCCAATAGTTCCAATGTCACAGTTACAAATAGAATTTGGAATGAATTACATTGACATTTAATCAAATGACCAGAGAGTGTTGGAGATTGAAAACACATTTCCATACGAAAATATGTTACTGTGAATACAATCACGCATACACAGATGTGCGTTTATATATATATATATATATATATAT